>NC_053492.1:290513123-290714136 GCF_905171775.1 Rana temporaria
ATAAAACATTATTTTTTTTCCCTCAGTTTAGGCCGATGCGTATTCTTCTACCTATTTGTGGTAAAAAAAATCGCAATAAGCGTTTATCGGTTGGTTTGCACAAAATCCAGCGGATGATATATTTACCTAAAGAAGGCACAAGAAGGAATCTGCATGCAGTATACCAGGATTAATTGCACAATCAGTTCATGCTCCAAAGCTGGATGAGCTGCAAAAAAAATTACAGCTCTGGTAGTTAATTGTACTAGTGCTCCCTGCATGGTGCGATTCCAGATGTGTGTATGAGGTCTTCATTACATAAGTGCACACTTCAGACCATGCAGGTGTTGATTAACAACAAACAACCAATACATTAATGAGATTGTTACAAATTTTTTGCAATTATAATGTATTTCAAAGTTAAACTTGAATTTGCCATTGGGCTTGAATTTAATCATAGGGAAAAGATATGCAGTGCGTTATCTGAAAATTCAGTGTACCTTAAAAGCATGATCCAATTGCTTTGCTGTGAGAAGTAATTAAAGTCCCCTTTCTTTAAATATGAGAGCAGTTTCATGAATTCTTCCAAGATGTAGCCAAGCTTTACGATCAGGACTACAGTAGACTGCAGTACAAAGGTAATCTGGCTCTGGTTTTATCTTGTTTATTCAGGCAGCAGCTGCAAAGTATTACTATTTTTGAAATCGGTATTAGCCTAGGTTCACACTGCTGCGAATTCAAAATCGCGGTAAAATGCGCGATTTTACCGCGATTTCGGCCGCAATTTAATGTAAATCGCGGCCCGAAATCGCAAAAAGTAGTACAGGAACTACTTTTTGAAATCGCAGATGCGGAGTCGCACTGATTAGGACAGTGCCATTGCCGACAATTGCCGCCGATTTGAGATGCGATTTGACATGTCAAATCGCATCTCAAATCGTTCCAAATCGTACCCAGTGTGAACCAGGGCTCAATGTCAAGAAGTTAAAAAATGTAATCGTACGTGTTCTATAACGTAACTTGAGGTAAAATGACAGAAGTGTTCACTAGTAGAGCCCTTTTTTAGGTCTCATTTTATCATTTCCAATAGAGCAGAGAAAAAGAGGAACTTTCTCAGTTAAGATGAATAATGGTGTTCAGCTAAGTCCTTATCTACTATATATGTGATTGTGATGAATATCCACTGTGTTTGATAACATGCAATACTTGATTTATTCCTTGTCCGTAGTTCAGCATGTTACAGGAAATATAGTATAGTTCAACATTATTTCATTAGGGTTGTACTCCCATTCATTGCTACTGCTGCCATGTTTCAGACACTTGTAATGATAGGTATACCTCTTTATAGTAAATTTACCATAACAGACCTTTACAATATAATAGTTTAAGCTGCCTACCAACCTGTCTGCCTAAAGTTGAAGTGTGAGCAAGTATTGAGGCATTATCTTGGTCCCAAAAAGGTATTTTTAATAATGTGTGCCCCACTGGTGGCTGCTGCTTCTTGCTTTACAAATGTTACTTATATGCAGCCTCTGGCAGTGATGTCACTGCAAGAGTTGCGATTGTAAAATTGACAGGGGTGGAGCACAGCGCTCACAGCACATCACTCACTGAGCAACTCATCTATTCAGAGAACACCTTGTATTCTTTTCAAAGATTACAAGGCATTCTGTGATTAGACAAGGGGAGATTGTGATCTCAATACGCTCCTTGCTGGGTGCTGCTCTGTTGGCTGAGGATATGCTTCATTAAATTTGACAGTTCGACAAGACTAGGGCTAATATGATTATCTTCTACACGCCTGAAGTCTTCTCCAACATGCTAAAGTTCTGCTGTTGTGTTATAGCAGGCATTTTCTGGTGCATATTCACATCATATCTGCTATTGGGCACCCTCAAAAGGCCTGAATCCAGGGACCCTTTTGTATACATGGTATTGTTTTCTTTCACTTTCTGCTAAACAGCCACTGTGATACATGGTTCAATGGCCAATAATGAGTTGCAGAGGGGTTAAGCCAAAAAAGATGCTGAAAATGTGCATACTAAAGTGCTCTAAGGCTTAACCTGAGCTTAATAGGAACCCTGAAATCAGTTGCAGGTACTTGAAACTGCTATAACTTTGCATCAAAACTTTGCAGAACTACTAGTAACTTTAATTATAATGTGCACACTTTTTTGAAAGTGTTCTAAAGATTGGGATACACAAATCACTGTATAAAGTAGGAAACAATCTAATGAGAGAAACAGCATGGGTTTATAAAAGAGAGGTCATGTATTCTGACAATAATAAGATTAACCTGTTCCTTACCGAGCCATAGTCAAATGACGTCGGCAGGAACCTTTCCTCTTTCAGAGTGGGCGTCCACCGCTTCTCGCCGCTACTGCGGCCCTCTGGGGGCCCGCATCGGGGACGAGGCGTGTCCCTTGGACACAGCCCAACCCCGCACAGCCCATCCCTGATCTGGAGCTTTACATGCCTCACTTATTTTGTTTATGTGACCGGCTGTATTCAATCACAGCCGGTCACATTGCATACATCTGTCGTGCGCGCCCCCTGGGGCTCGCCGCGATCGGGGACGAGGCTCGTCCCTTGGACATAGCCCAGCCCCGATCAGGGTAAAGAGCCAATGAAATTTGGCTCTTTACCACGTTACCGGCTGTGTCCAATCACAGCCGGTCACAAGTGTAAACAAAGCAGATTGTAACTGCTGTTGCTGTTTTTTTTTCTCTTCACACACCGATCCTGTGAACAGTGAGTTACAGTGTTACAAGTGTACAAGTGTCACCTACTGTGCCCAGATTGCCCCCCCTGGAATAAAGAGTACCTGTCACCCCCCCCCATCAACAGTACCAGAGTACCTGTCACACCCCATCAAGAGTACCTGCACCCCCCCATCAAGTGTACCTGTCACCCCACCATCAAAAGTTCCTGTCACCTCCGATCAAAAGTACCTGAGTACCTGTCACCCCCATCAAGAGTACCTGAGTACCTGTCACCCCCATCAGGAGTACCTGAGTACCCGTCACCTCCATCAGGAGTACCTGAGTACCCGTCACCCCCATCAGGTGTACCTGAGTACCATCACCTCCATCAGAAGTACCTGAGTACTGTCACCTCCATCAGAAGTACCTGAGTATCCATCACCTCCATCAGGAGTACCTGAGTACCCATCACCTCCATCAGGAGTACCCGTCACCTCCATCAGGAGTACCCGTCCAGTGAGCCCAGCAGTGCCTGACGTGCAGCCAATTTCTAGCTGACATACAGCCCATTAGTCCTTGTCGTGCAGCCCTGTCATACAGCCAGCCACCATGTCCAAAAGATTATACACCCCAGAAGAGGCATACCAACTGCTAGCCCAGACCGATGAGAGCAGCGGGGAGCTCACAACGCCCCAGTACAGTTCTGATTCACGTTCCGATTTTGGTTCGCAATATGAGCCCCCCAAAGGCAGTATATCTGAATCAGAGGAGGAAGTAGTCTGTCCAAAAAAAAGACGGTCTGAACCCCAGGCAGCTACTAGCAAATGCCAATGGCGCTAGACCCCCAGGAGGAGAAACCAAGTACAAGCACTTCTAGACCCCAGGAGGAAAGGCCCAGTACCAGCTCTGAAATTCCACGTCGAAGAATTAGGGCCCAAACCCATCTTCCGGATGCCTTGGCCAACCCATTGTGGCTGCCTTCTAGCACAGGGTCAGCCACAATCCCCCCTTTCACAGCACAGCCAGGTGTGCAGGCCAACACCGAAGGTTTCTCTGAAATTTATTATTTTAATTAATTTTTCCCCGATGAGTTGCTTCACAGCATCTTAGACCAAACAAATTTTTTTGCCCATCATTACATACAAACCAACCCCAACTCATGCTATCCCCGCCATTTTGTATGGAGACCCCTAGCAATTAGAGCTTAGATTGTTTTTAGGCCTTACGCTAAACATGGGGCTTACAAAAAAAAATGAATTACATTCATATTGGTTTAAAAAGCCCATCCACCATATGCCAATTTTTTCCGCTACGATGCCCAGGTCCCGCTTTGACATGATCATGCGTTTTTTGCATGTCAGCGACAACTCACAGTGCCCCCCCGAAATCATCCGGACTTTGATAAATTGTATAAAATTCGCCCCCTAATAGATTTTTTTTAATAAGAGGTTTGCCAAACTTTACATCCCAGAACAGAACATCTCTGTGGACGAATCCCTGGTCCATTTCACAGGCCGTCTGGGAATTAAGCAATATATTCCCAGTAAGAGGGCGAGGTACGGCTTGAAGCTAAACAAGCTCTGCGAAAGCTCCTCCGGCTATGTGAATGCCTTTCGTGTACGAAGGCAAAGACTCCCAGCTCCACCCCCCTGAGTGTCAATCGTATATGGGAATAAGCGGGAAAATTGTATGGGAGTTGGCATTCCCACTCTTCCAAAAGGGGTATCACATATACATGGACAATTACTACACCAGTCTGCCCCTTTTTCACCACCTATTCCTGAATAAAACTTTGGCCTGTAGTACTGCACGTAAAAACAGGAAAGGCTTCCCACAGTGTCTAGTTACCACAAGCCATGACTAAGCACTGACTGCCAGTGCGAAACGCGTCGGCCATACTGTATGTTGTTGGTTTGCAGTGACTGTATGTACAGTTGAAAAATAAAAAGACATCTCTTTTTTAAGTGATTTTGGAGTGCGGCTGTCCAGTCTTCGTCCTTTTCATTGTTGCTATCAATAGCATTGCCAGCACCTTGGTGGTTCAACAGCCCTTGATTGCCTACGGGGCTCACCTGGAGCGGTGAGAAAATTTGTCTAGTTACCACAAGGCTACAAAGGGGGGAATCGGCAAGCCTGAGGAACCGATGGACCGTTTTCATCGGACGAACCGATCGTGTGTGGGCCCCATTGTTTTTTTTTCCCATCGGTGAAAAAAAATAGAACCATTTAAAAAATTTCTGATGGTTAAAAAACGGATAGAAAAAAACATTGTCTGTGGAGAAATCCATCAGTCAAAAATCCATGCATGCTCAGAATCAAGTCGACGCATGCTCAGAATCATTGAACTTCATTTTTCTCTGCACGTCGTTGTGTTTTATGTCACCGCTTTGGACACGATCAGATTTTTAACTGATGGTGTGTAGGCAAGTCTGATGAAAGTCAGCTTCATCGGATATCTGATGAAAAAATCCATCCGTCCGTTTTCATCGGATGACCCGATCGTGTGTACGTGGCATTAGAGCGATTCCTCCTCACTTCTCATCACACAGTAAGTGAGGAAAAATCTGCAATAGGGACACAGGGAGTGGTAAATTGCTGGTAGGTTCTAGCCTTCCACTTCACTACCATGAATAATTTATATTTCTGATTTGTTATAGCGATTTCCCCTCACTTCCTGTTTGGGGAAAATATTGCTGCCAGGAGAGTATGTAACAACAAACCTCTCTAATGGAGCCTTCCCTAATCTATCCAAACACACGTAAGCTTTAATGATCCACTGCATGGAATGTCATGATAAATGACAGATAAATGTTAAGTATAAAGATAAAGTCTTTTCTCATTTTATTTTTATTTTACTCCTGGCACAGTTATATAAGGAATAAGGATTAGATGGACAACGAGCCAGGCTTTTTTTTTTTTATTATTTCGCATAATCTTCTATAGTTTATTGATCTTATAAGAGCAGTAGATATGCATGGCACATTAAAAAGAAAAAGATTAAAAACTCAATTAAGCTGAATCCGTCTTCAATTATATTTTAACACGCACTTTCTAAATTCAGTTTACTTTTCCAGAATTTAAGCAGAGGTAAAACAAGTAGGTAGGCGAGGTTGAGATGCAAGTCAAATGTACTAGGTAACAAAAAACAAAAGCAAGTGATATATTTTTGTATACAAGCAATCTGCTAACAAATTAACACTATTTAAATGCATAAGAACTTGCTTCAGGCAAATATATTCTAAAAACATGAAATCGTTTTTTCAGTTCAGTCTGCAACAAAATGTTTCTTTACATTGTTATGTAAAATTTGGCTTGCATTAGTAATGCCTTCTCTGTAAGCTGATGGACGGAAGGGGGAGGTATGGCTTTGTAAGGCATATAGTGGAAGTAGTACTTAGGTGGACTTAAAAGGAGAACAAAGCTCAGTGGATCCCAACACACATGTTCCTGTAGAAAGGACTGTTTGTATAAGTGGCTGCTGAAACGACCATCGGCTGCAACCGACAGTAATCGGAGCAAGAAATGTCACCATTTTTGCCACCAAAGTTTTGGAGCCTTGCAGGACCCCTTCATCAGGCATGTGACATAACATGCCTGATGAAAGCACTCCACTTCTTCGTGAATTGTACCATTAGTGGACGCTATTATTTCTTCTGTGAACAAGAGTTTCACTTGTCCAGTAGACAATGTCCAGGTGTTTTAAGATCCAGCAGATAAAAGATTGGAATATTTACTTAAAGCCTCCTTTGCTATGGCTGGCACAGTAGTGCAGCCGTCAGTAGCAGCAATTGGAGTTTGTCAGATTGTGCATGACAAGATTAAGCAGATCACTAAGGAAGGATCTGCTGAAAGAGAGGAGGCCCGGGAATTGACTGAGCTACCAAGGGCCTTATGCTTTGCAATTGACGCTATGAAAGATTCTATTCACCAGGTGTCACGCCTTACTCTGTTATTGGTGCATCTGCGCAGAATTCTGTGGCTAAAACATTGGTCAGCTTAGTTACCATGCAAGAAGCTGCTGGCCGGTTTTCCTTTTCATGTGGAACGGTTATTTGGAGATGATCTAGATAAATATATCCAAAAGATTTCAGGTGGTAAGAGTACCCTTTTGCTGGTTAAGAAGAGGAATAGACATCCCTCTTTCAAACGTTCTGCCTCTCCAACTTCAGGGCCGACAGCCTCTAGGCAGTTGCGATGGCCTCCGCTGGCAGGTTCAAGATCTAAGCCTCAAGCCCAGGCTCAAAATCTTGGGGGCAGAAGTCCGCAAAGCAGAATTCCAAGGTCTCCTAGTGAAGGACCGCCCCCGCTCAATCAATTGGGGGGAAGGCTCCTGCAATATGCAGGAGCTTGGCAGGGAGAGATCCAGGACAGTCGGGTCATCTCCACAGTGTCTCTGGGGTACAAACTAGAGTTTTGAGAGTTTCCACTATTTCGATTTCTAAGATCAAACGTTCCCAAGGACCCTTTAAAGAGACGGTCTTTAATTTAGGCGCTGGACCTATTGATGTCTCAGGGTGTAATCATAGAGATCCACTCAGAAGAGCAGGGAAGGGGATTTTATTCCAATCTCATCATGGTACCAAAACCGAATGGATCTCAGAGACCTGAATCGGTTCTTAAAAGTCTGCTCCTTTCACATGGAGTCTATCCGGTCAGTAGTATCCACCCTACAGGGAGGAGAACTTCTAGCGTCAATAGACATCAAAGATGCATATCTACAGGTGCCAATCTTTTCCGCTCACCAGAAGTTCCTGCGGTTCGCAGTAGAACAGCGCCACTTTCAGTTTGTGGCCCTGCCCTTTGGGTTGGCAACATCACCCTGAGTGTTTACAAAAGTTCTGGCTCCACTTATGGAAAGATTGAGGGCCAGGGGCATATCAGTAATGGCATACCTAGACAACCTGTTGCTGATAGATCAATCCGTGGCATGGTTAAATCAGAATGTTGCCAGTACAGTCGAATATCTGAAACGCCTAGGTTGGATTCTCAACCTAGAGAAGTCAGCCTTACAACCTGTAAGGAGGCTGGAATATTTAGGTCTGGTCATAGACACAGCCCAAAAAAGAGTGTTCTTACCTCAGACGAAGATCAGCACCATAAATGAGCTGGTTCAAGTAGTCAGAGTAAGGAAGAGTCCCTCCATTCGCCTTTGCATAAGGCTGCTAGGGAAGATGGTGGATTCATTCAAAGCCATTCCCTATGCCCAGTTCCATTCAAGGCTGTTACAGAACAGTATTCTGTCTGCCTGGAACAAGAAAGTTCAGGCCTTGGATTATCCTATGCGCCTGCCTCCAAGGGTGCGCCAGAGTCTCAGGTGGTGGTTGATAACCAGGAATCTGCAGAAGGGGAAATCCTTCCTACCGGTTACTTGGAAGATAGTAACGATGGATACCAGCCTCTTGGGCTGGGGAGCAGTCCTGGAAACAACCACTATCCAGGGGAAGTGGTCAGATTCCGATAGGAGCTTGCCCATCAACATCTTAGAGATTCGGGCAGCACGTCTGGCCTTAAAGGCCTGGACATTCAAACTATGGAATTGCCCTGTCAGGATTCAATCCAAAAATGCCACAGCAGTGGCCTACATCAATCATCAGGGCGGCATCAGAAGTCGCGCAGCCCAGGTAGCGGTGAACTGTATTCTGGCACGGGCAGAGGAGCTCCTTGCCTATCCGCAGTCTTCATTCCGGGAGTAGAGAATTGGCAGGCAGATTTCTTGAGCCGCCAACAGTTGCTTCTAGGAGAATGGTCTCTACATCCCAACATTTTTCAGGCCATCTGTCAGAGGTGGGGCACCCCAGACGTAGCTCTGTTGGCGTCCAGGTTCAACAGAAAGCTTGTCAAGGACAAGAGATCCTCTCGCATACGGGACAGATGTGTAAGTGATTCCATGGGACCAGTTTTCACTAATCTATTCTTTGCGTTTCCCCCAGTGCTGCTACTACTGTGGCTCCTACGCCGGATCAAGGGGGAATGGAAGCCGGTGATCTTAGTGGCCCTAGCGTGGCCCAGGAGATCCTGGTATGCAGAGATCGTTAGGATGGCAGTAGGGGTCCCATGGACGCTTCCATCTTGTCCAGACCTGCTTTCGAAGGGTCAGATCTCGGCCTTATCTGTGTATTTCCAGAAGCCACTCTCTTCTCACTCTATGGTCTGGGCTTTTATACAAGGAGTAACACGTATAAATCCCCCGGTTGCGTCAACCTTGTGTCCTTGGGATTTGAATCTGGTATTATCAGTTTTACAGGGACAGCCCTTTGAACCGATGCGCCAGGTTCCCTTCACTCTCTTGACAAAGAAATTGTTTTTTTTTTTTTTGCAGTAACCTCCGCAAGAAGTTTCAGAGTTGGCAGCTTTCTCTTGTAAAGAGCCATATCTGATTATGCATAGGGATAGGGTGGTGTTGCAGCCCCACCCATCCTTTTTTGCCAAAGGTAGTATCTAATTTTCATCTAAATCAAAATGTTTCCCTTGCTTCCTTTTTTTCAAAACCGCGCTCTACGGAAGAAAGGTCATTGCACTCCTTGGATGTAGTGAGAGCAGTGAAGGCCTATCTGAAAGCTCAGATTCAAAAGACTGACGCTTTGTTTGTGTTGCCAGAAGGCCCCAGGATGGGGCAGGCAGCGTCAAGATCCACTATTACACAATGGATTCGTCAGACTATTATTCAGGCTTATGGTTTGAAAGGAAAGGTTTCCTTTCCGAGTCAAGGCCCATTCTACTAGGGCAGTAAGTACCTCATGGGCAATGTATCACCAAGCCTCCATGACTCAGATTTGCAAAGCTGCAACTTGGTCATCAGTACATACATTCACTCGGTTTTATCAGGTGGATGTAGGACAACAGGAGGATACCGCCTTTGGGCGCAGTGTACTGCAGGCAGCAGTATAGGTCCTCGCGTCTGATGGCGGTTTGTCTAATTTGTGTCTCCCTCCCCTCAAATAGCATTGCTCTGGGATATCCGACATAGGGATTACTATGGCTGCTCTGTGTCCCGTGATGTACGATAAAGAAAATAGGATTTTTGGGAGGGGTTATATATGTCTTTGATTATGCCAGTGTCCAATCACCTGAAGGTGGCCTATTACCACATAGTGATTACTATGGCTGTTCTGTGTCCCCTTATGTACTCCAAGAAAAGGATTTTACAGGTAAGCTATTAGAAAAATCATATTTTTCTTCTGTCCCATACTACTTTGTTCAGCTGATGGGAGAAGGAAAGGAAGCCCTGTGTAAGTTTTGAGTTGCTTTAGTTGGAGCTTACGAAAAGTTGAGGACTCTCACATGAGAAAAAGCATTAAGGCAAAGCACATATTTGCTTTTAAAGTGTTTATTGCTCCTAAATGTATTATTCCATATAAGTGTGTGTGATTCCATGTAGATGTGTTTTACTGTTGTCTGTTTGTAAAGTGGGGAAGAGTGGGGACAAGGGAGTAGTGGCTGAGGCTAACCCTATGGTGTCTCCACTCAGAAAGGATTTTCCTGGACTATCTCGGTACTAATAAAGAACAGAATACAGTGTAATATAAAAATAATTAATTTATTATAAAACCAAATATACAATTACCATTCTAAAAAATAAAAAAAAACAGATGCTCAGGGGTCACCCAAGGGACATCTGTAGTTGTAAATTGATAGATTGGTCAGAGTCTCGACTAGTTTTGCGGTAACCCGCTTCCTCAGGAGAGCCCATCTATAAAGCAAATGATACAATAAAGACATATACAAAATATACAGAAAAATGTCAGCATATTAAAACAGAAATAAATAAATGGGTAGCTTACCCAATAAATGGCAAATACTGTGTGACCCGTGGCCGCCATCATAAATACCCCCCCCCCCCCCAGGCGGACAAGGGGGAGTGTGAGTGGATCTCTGTAAAGTGGAGTAAGGTAATATGAAGGGGGATAGACCAAAAAAAAGTATAAGGCTGCCATAAGGGAAGGGGGGGAGAGAGAGGGTAGGGGGTTAGAGGGCGATGGGGAAAAGGAGAGGAGGTGTGAGGAAAAGCAAAGAGAGAAAGAAGGGGAAAAAAGGAGGGGGGAGCAGGAATTACAGGGAGGAAGGGGGGAGGGGAAGGGATAGACCAGGGGGGGGGGGGGGGGGGGGGAGGAAGGAAGGAAAGAGGGGGGGAGGGGGGGGGGGGGGGGGAGAGGGAAGGGGGGTTGGGAAGGGATAATGGACAGTTGCCAAAACTGATGAGTGACATTACAAAGATGTCACTCATTATCAGTTTTGGCAACTGTCCATTATCCCTGCCCAACCCCCCTCCCCCCTTCATTCCTCTCCCCTCCCCCTCCTCTTCCCTTCCTCCCTCCCCCAACCCCACCCCCTTCTCTCCCCCTTCCCCTTCCTCCCTGTAATTCCTGCTTCCCCCCCCCTTCCTCCTTGTTTGCCCTTTTTTTTTTCTTTGCTTTTCCTCACACCTCCTCTCCCTTTCCCCGTCGCCCTTTAACCCCCTACCCTCTCTCCCCCCCTCTTCCCTTATGGCAGCCTTATACTTTTTTTTGGTCTATCCTCCTTTATATTACCTTACTCCACTTTACAGAGATCCACTCACACTGCCCCTTGTCCGCCTGGGGGGGTATTTATTATGGAGGCCTCGGCTCACACAGTATTTGCCATTTATTGGGTAAGCTACCCATTTATTTATTTCTGTTTTAATATGCTGAAATGTTTCTGTATATTTTGTATATGTCTTTATTGTATCATTTGCTTTATAGATTGGCTCTCCTGAGGAAGCGGGTTACAGCGAAACTAGTCGAGACTCTGACCAATCTATCAATTTACAACTACAGATGTCCCTTGGGTGACCCCTGAGCTGAGCATCTGTTTTTTGTTTATTTTTTAGAATGTTAATGGTATATTTAGTTTTATAATAAATTAATTATTTTTATATTACACTGTATTCTGTTCATTATCAGTACCGAGATAGTCCAGGAAAATCCTTTCTAAGTGGAGACACCATAGAGTTAGCCTAAGCCACTACTCCCTTGTCCCCACTCTTCCCCGCTTTACTTGAATAATTTGGATGATGGTACGTTTTTATCTCTCATTATGTCCTTTAAATGAAGCTATACTCCAACTTTTTGCATGTTGTCTGTTTGTCTTATTTGCCAATTTTTCTAGTCCTGCCAGTCCTTGCTTGCTGTTGCAATCTGACCATGCCAAGTATGGAAGCAGATCCATGCTTGCATAGTCAGTTTGCATGTAAGTCATTCCCTCTTGGAATTACAGGACACCGTGCAGTCACTTAGAGCCTCGCCCCCTGCCCAGCCCTGTGGTGTTTGGTAACTTATCCTTTATCCTTGCCGCCCTATGGCTGCCTCTCGACCCACCTCTCCCTTTGAAATCAAGCTTAAAGCGGGGGTTTACCCCAAAAAAAAAAAAAAAATGTAACATTACATTCAGCCGAGTTGTTAGAATGACAATCGGCTGTTTTTTTTAATCTCCTTGCTGTACATATCGTTTTATATATACAGGGAGTGCAGAATTATTAGGCAAGTTGTATTTTTGAGGATTAATTTTATTATTGAACAACAACCATGTTCTCAATGAACCCAAAAAACTCATTAATATCAAAGCTGAATATTTTTGGAAGTAGTTTTTAGTTTTTTTTTAGTTTTAGCTATTTTAGGGGGATATCTGTGTGTGCAGGTGACTATTACTGAGCATAATTATTAGGCAACTTAACAAAAAAAATATATATACCCATGTCAATTATTTATTTTTACCAGTGAAACCAATATAACATCTCAACACAAATATACATTTCTGACATTCAAAAACAAAACAAAAACAAATCAGTGACCAATATAGCCACCTTTCTTTGCAAGGACACTCAAAAGCCTGCCATCCATGGATTCTGTCAGTGTTTTGATCTGTTCACCATCAACATTGCGTGCAGCAGCAACCACAGCCTCCCAGACACTGTTCAGAGAGGTGTACTGTTTTCCCTCCTTGTAAATCTCACATTTGATGATGGACCACAGGTTCTCTATGGGGTTCAGATCAGGTGAACAAGGAGGCCATGTCATTAGTTTTTCTTCTTTTATACCCTTTCTTGCCAGCCACGCTGTGGAGTACTTGGACGCGTGTGATGGAGCATTGTCCTGCATGAAAATCATGTTTTTCTTGAAGGATGCAGACTTCTTCCTGTACCACTGCTTGAAGAAGGTGTCTTCCAGAAACTGGCAGTAGGACTGGGAGTTGAGTTTGACTCCATCCTCAACCCGAAAACGCCCCACAAGCTCATCTTTGATGATACCAGCCCAAACCAGTACTCCACCTCCACCTTGCTGGCGTCTGAGTCGGACTGGAGCTCTCTGCCCTTTACCAATCCAGCCACGGGCCCATCCATCTGGCCGATCAAGACTCACTCTCATTTCAGCAGTCCATAAAACCTTAGAAAAATCAGTCTTGAGATATTTCTTGGCCCAGTCTTGACGTTTCAGCTTGTGTGTCTTGTTCAGTGGTGGTCGTCTTTCAGCCTTTCTTACCTTGGCCATGTCTCTGAGTATTGCACACCTTGTGCTTTTGGGCACTCCAGTGATGTTGCAGCTCTGAAATATGGCCAAACTGGTGGCAAGTGGCATCTTGGCACCTGCACACTTGACTTTTTTCAGTTCATGGGCAGTTATTTTGCGCCTTGGTTTTTCCACACGCTTCTTGCGACCCTGTTGACTATTTTGAATGAAACGATTGATTGTTCGATGATCACGCTTCAGAAGCTTTGCAATTTTAAGAGTGCTGAATCCCTCTGCAAGATATCTCACTATTTTTGACTTTTCTGAGCCTGTCAAGTCCTTCTTTTGACCCATTTTGCCAAAGGAAAGGAAGTTGACTAATAATTTTGCACACCTGATATAGGGTGTTGATGTCATTAGACCACACACCTTCTCATTACAGAGATGCACATCACCTAATATGCTTAATTGGTAGTAGGCTTTCGAGCCTATACAGCTTGGAGTAAGACAACATGCATAAAGAGGATGATGTGGTCAAAATACTCATTTGCCTAATAATTCTGCACTCCCTTGTATATATGTTCACCGCGGCTTCCGGGTATAATCTGCGGGACTGGGCATTCCTAATTGATTGACAGGCTTCTGACCGGCGCATACAGCGCGTCACGAGTTGCCGAAAGAAGCCGAAAGTCGGTGCGCAGGCCCCGTATAGAGCCGACTCGCAGTCCGGCTTCTTTCGGCAACTCGTGACGCGCTGTATGTGCCGGTCGGAAGCCTGTCAATCAATTAGGAACGCCCAGCCCCGCAGATTATACCCGGAAGCCGCGGTGAACATATACATATAAAACGGTATGTACGGCAAGGAGATTAAAAAAAACAGCCTCCTACAAATCACCACAGCCGCAAAGCAAACCATCTCCAAAGCTTGGAAAACAGCTACGCTTCTAGTTTCTGAAACCAGAAATAGAGTACATCAAGCCATGCTCCACTCAAAATCAGAAGCCATAACCAATGATTCCATAGACATATATGAAACAATATGGAACCCATGGGTGACCTATACTATTTCATCTAACCCAGATGATTCTCTATTGAGACCTTGGTAGGATATTGTAAGCCAGTAACATTCTGGATACAGTCCCTCTATATTATTTTTGCTTTGCCATGGTATACATTACATGTCTTGTGTTCACTCACAAATACTTTAAAGTGGTTTTAAGAAACCTTCTGCATGCAGTTCCCCTGCACCCTCCCTAAATACATACCTGTGCCTGATCTCGATCCAGTGATGTGCATGACAGCAGAGGCTCTCTTGGATCTCTCTCTCAGATACAGCAGTGGGAGCCATTGGCTCCAGCTGCTGTCAATTACGCCAGTGATTTTCTAAGATTTCGGATCCAAATTACAATGTTATTGTTCAATGCTACAGACTTGAAATTACTTCATCTGATTATCATCACTATATGTAATATATTTTTACATTTACCAGTATTCTCTCATAATTAATAACCAGACATATTGTGATCTTATTAGTTAGAAATAGTGATAAAGTGCAGCGCTAAGATGCAAAAACACATCCACCCAAAAAAATAAAAAATTCCAAATGCACGAAAAAAGACATATAAAAGTGATAAACCCATTGGACAAAATATATAGAAATCACATGAAAATGAACACTTGTGATTAAGTCAGTAAATAACAATGGGCCAGATTCACAGCGGACTTACAACGGCGTATCTCCACGTACGCCATCGTAAGTCCGAATGTGAGCTGTCGTATCTATGCGCCTGATTCTTAGAATCAGTTACGCATAGATTTGGGCAAGATACGAGCAGCGTAAGTCTCCTACGCCGTCGTATCTTTGGTGCAATATTTACGCTGGCCGCAAGGGGCGCTTCCGTAGATTTACGCATCGAATATGTAAATTAGGTAGATACGCCGATTCACAAACGTACTTGCGACCGCTACGCCGTTTACGTAAGGCTTACGTCCGGCGTAAAGTTACCCCTGCTATATGAGGCGTAGGTAATGCAAAGTATGGACGTCGGCAAGCGTATCTTTTTACGTCCTTTACGTAAGTCGTACGTGAATGGGGCTGTGCGTAGGTTACGTTCACGTCACAGGCAATGGGCCTGGCGTATCTTATGGAGTAAATTCAACGTGATACTGAGCATGCGCGTGCATGCGCCGTTCGTTAGGCGCGTCATTTACGTAGGGTAACGATTGATTTCTTACAACACGCCCACCTCTTCCACATTTGAATTACGCAGGCTTACCCCGGCCCATTTACGCTACGCCGCAGCAACTTACGGAGCAAGTGCTTTGTGAATACTGCACTTGCCTGTTCAAGTTGCGAAGGCGTAAATAGGATATGCTACGCCCGCACAAAGTTACGCGCTCGTATGTGAATCTGGCCCAATATATGCCATGCACTTAAAATATAGAATTGTGTCCATAAAGTATACATAAAAAGCTCAAATACAAAGTTCTGGTAATCGGTTTATCACTTTTATATGTATTTTTTCATGCGTTTGGAATTTTTTTATTTTTTTGTTAGGTTGTTCTCTACTGTTATTACTAACTTGGGAGACTAATGCTGCAGGGATAAAAATGAATATTCATTGCAAATGTTTTAAAAATTAATGTGTGTGTGGGAATTCTGAGTGTTTTACAAATGGAATCAGAGTCCTATGAATTATAGTGCAAGATCCTCTGAGGCCAAGTGTAGTATCAGAGTAATACAAACTGTGTTATGCTAACTAGTACCATAGCTGCTATGTGTTTTTGTAGAAAATAATTCTTTCCCACAGTCAATGCCATAGTCCTAATCTGTCTTTTGATCATAGTTTATGTTGGTTTGTCCTTCATCAGAATTGAGAGCAGTTTAGTCCTGCCAGCTCTATAGATAAGAGGGTTTTCAATGTCACTTGTAACATGGAACATGGAGTCTATAGAAGGGAAGTATTATCTGTAGATTGTAAATTAGGCACTGTCAGCATACTGGAGTTTGCCTTAGTGAACAGATTAAATTATGAGCTATAGTTGCTGTAATGACTGTGTTTCCAGACAACTGGGCAAACTTTGCTTACGTCTACTGCCAAATTAAGTACCAAGAATTCTGGCCCCCTTTGCAAAGGAATATTCATTCCTAGATCATCACAGATTCTTTGACAGCATGGATCTTTCCTGCTGCAGAATTTCAGGCAGATCTCGCATGCCCAGCTGTAGGCAATGCAAGTTATTTGTAAGGTCACAGATAGACTGTTTTAGTGCCGCACTCCAGTATGAGAGTCTGATCTTCAAATGGCCTTTTGACCCAGTATGTAGCATTGTACTTCGCTTATCCCCTATGTGGCATTTGTGCTCTCCATCATGACCACCCCCCTTCAAACCCAGGCCAAATGAGCTACGCGATGTGGCTAATCTAGGCCATCGTTCACTATAAGGCATAACTCCAAGTCAATGCAGTTGTCACTTTTTACAGAGTTTACATTTTAGGTACCATTTTCTTATTGTAAGCTTTAGTAGTTATGGACTTGTTATAATGCAATGGCATGAATTTCATGTTCACCTGGTGCAGAGCCACCCTAAAAGCACCTTGAAATATTACGCATATCAAATTTCAACCTACTTTTACCTGTTTCAGTAAATAGACTAATTTATTAAACAGTGAAAGCAACCTATGAAATAGCACCTAATGGATTTTTATCTTTTGCTATGGGTAATACACTTTTGTCAGTGCACAGTTTTATAGAATAGTTGTGTTTAGAATTACGATTGCCCTAGGGTGGTAATCAAACACCCCTTAATATAAAGGTGCCACATCCTTAATTATAGAGGTATGTAGAAAAAGACAATAAGTCTTAGACTAAGAGAGATTGGACTTTGTAGGCACCAAACTTTAAGATTATAAATATTATAGATTATAATATAAAATAATTAAAATATTTATAATCTTAAAGTTTGGTGCCTACAAAGTCCAATCTCTCTTAGTCTAAGACTTATTGTCTTTTTCTACATACCTATACAGTTTTATAGAATAATCAATTTTTGAAGATTTACATAATTGGTAAGGCTAAATAAAGACACCAGTCCATTCAGTTAAACCTGAGTGTGTCCCTTTACATTGTGTTTGCTAAGACACATCTAAAAGTTTTTTGAATTTATCTACACTCCTCGCTGACATCGTCCCCTAGAGAAGCAAGTTCCACATCCTTACCACTCTTACAGCATAGAACCCTTTATGCAGTTTAAGATTTAACCGCTTCTTGTCCAACCTAATTATGTGGCTGCATGTCTTCTTTAGAGACCTTAGGTTAAGCAGTCACCTTGCAATGCTATATTCACCATTCATAGATTTGTATATAGGGATCATATCCCCTCTTAACCACTTCTCTACTTTGGGTGTTTTTCAGATTTGGTGTTTACAAGACTTTTTTTGCTAGAAAATTACTTAAAACCCACAAACATTATATATTAATTTTTTTTTCTAACACCCTAGAGAATAAAATGGCGATCATTGCAATACTTTTTGTCACACCATATTTGCGCAGCGGACCTACAAGCGCACTTTTTTTGGAAAAAAATCACTTTTTTTAATTAAAAAATAACACAGCAATAAATTTGGCCCAATTTTTTTATATATTGTGAAAGATAATGTTGCGCCGAGTAAAATGGTACCCAACATGTCACGCTTACAAATTGCGCCCGCTCGTGGCATGGCGTCAAACTTTTACCCTTAAAAATCTCGATAGGCGACGTTTAAAAAATTCTATAGGTTGCATTTTTTGAGTTACAGAGTAGGTCTAGGGCTATAATTATTGCTCTCGCTCTAACGATCGCGGCAATACCTCACTTGTGTCGTTTGAACACCGTTTTCATATGCGGGCGCTACTCGTGTATGCGTTCGCTTCTGCGCACGAGCTCGTCGGGACGGGGCGCTTTAATTTTTTTTTTTTTTTTTTTCTTATTTATTTTTATTTATTTTATTATTTTTTACACTGGAAAAAAAAAATGATCACTTTTTCCTATTACAAGGAATGTAAACATCCCTTGTAATAGAAAAAAGCATGACAGGTCCTCTTAAATATGAGATCTGGGGTCAAAAGACCTCAGATCTCATATTTAGACTAAAATGCAAAAAAAATTAAAAAAAATTTGAAACTGTCATTTTTTCAAATGACAAAAAAAAAAAAAATTTCTTTTAGAGGCTGGGCGGGACTGACGTTTTGACATCACTTCCGCCCAGCAGAGCTATGGGGACGGGCGAAGAAGATTTTTCCTTCAGTCTCGTCCCCAGTCAGCAGCCGAACGCACCCGATCTCCTCCGCCGCTACTGATGGCTCCAGTAAGCGGCGGAGGGCACGGGAGAGCGGCGGGAGGGGGGGCCCCTCTCCCGCCGCCGATAACGGCGATCTCGCGGGGGAATCCGCCGCGGAGACCGCCGTTATCGTTAACAGAACCGCTGACACTAAAGATGGATACCTCGGTTGTGGCAGCAGCTGCTGCCGTTACTGAGATATCCATCTTTAAAGTTAGGCCGTATAAAGACGTACGGCGGTTTGGAAGTGGTTAACTGTCTCTTCTCCAGGGAGAACAAGGGAGAATAAGTTTAATGTTTGTAGTTGTTGTCGTTCCTCCATAATTGAGGTCCTTTATATCCCTTATTAGCGTTATTGCCCTTCTCTGGACTCTCTTCAGTTCCAGCCTATCCTTCCTGTGGATTGGTGACCAAAACAGAATGGCATACTCAAGATGTGGCCAAACCAGAGTTTTGTTAAGTGATAGAATTATAGTTTTATCTGTTGAGTGAATACCCTTTTTTTAATGCTTTACAATATTTTTCTAAAATGGTTTGCCACTACATGCTATTGCTGAGTTTGTCATCTACTAGGACCCCCAGATTATTTTCCATTCTTGATTTTACCAGAGGTTCTCCCCCTAGTGAATAACTTGCATGCATATTTTTAGCTCCCTAGTGAATTTTTTAATATTAAACCTCATCTTCCATTTACCTGCCCAACCCTTAATTTTATTGAGGTCTTCTTGGAAAGTTGCTATGTCCTGTTATGGATTATTGTCCTTCTTAGCATTTTGAGGGTCAAGCCCTCTTCTTTAGACACACTGAAGAAGAGGGTTTGACCCTCAAAACACATTAGCCTTAGGACACTATGAGGGCTTCCCAAACTGGCTGAGTGCTGTGGACCTGGAGGTGGTTTCGTCTGCATCCTTTTGCCAAAGCATGTGATCCATTTGTAAGTAGATTACTTTTCATTCATATTCCTAATAAATTGTTATTTTGGTAATGCACTAGGTTGGTGTGACCTCTTTTTTGTGTTGTTCCTAGCAAGCGACCCCCTGTGATGTCACTGGAACTCTCTGAAGGTCCTATGTAAACTCTCTGAAAGTCTGTATGGGCAAGGCACTCCAATTCCCCTAATTTGACAGTACTCAAGTTTAATGTTAAGTCACTCACTGTGCCCACACCTAGAAAATCAGGAAATTTCAGGAGACTCCAGCTGTGCTAGTTTGTTTTTCATATAGACTGACTTCACTTAACCACTTCAGCCAAGGAAGAATTGACCCCCTTGCTGACCAGAGCACTTTTTACAATTTGGCACTGCGTCACTTTAACTGACAATTGTGCGGTCGTGGGACGTTGTACCCAAACAAAATTTGCTTCCTTTTTTTCTTTTGGCGATATTTGATCACCTGTGCCTTTTTTATTTTTTGCGCTATAAACAAAAGAACAGCGACAATTTAAAAAAAACACCATATCTTTTACTTTTTGCTATAATAAATATCCCATTTTTAAAAAAAATAAATACATTTTTTCCTCAGTTTAGGCTGATATGTATTCTTTTACATATTTTTGGTAAAAAAAAATGCAATAAGCGTATATTGATTGGTTTTCGCAAAACTTATAGTGTCTACAAAATTGGGGATAGAATTATGGCATTTTTATTATTATTATTTTTTTTTACTAGTAATGGTGGCGATCTGCGATTTTTTTTTTAGAACTGCGACATTATGATGGACAGATCGGACACTTTTGACAAATTTTTGGGACCATTGGCATTATTACAGCGATCAGTGCTATAAAAATGCACTGATTACTGTAAAAATTTCACTGGCAGTGAAGGGGTTAACACTAGAGGGCGATCAAGGGGTTAAGTGTGTCCTAGTGAGTGATTCTAACTGTGGGGGGGTGGGACTTACTAGGGGAGGAGACTGGTCGGTGTTCATACTTTGTATGAACAGAAGATCAGTAATTTGCTTACACACACAGCTTCCAGTTCTCCCTCTGTCACGAGCAATCGCGGGTGCGCCCGCTGGGGTGAGCAGCGGGTGCGTGTGCGCCCCTAGTGTCCACAGGGCGAAGCAACATAATGTTGTTTAGCCCAGCCGAGCAATGTTGTCATAGTAAAACTGAGGCGGCTGGTCGGCAAGTGGTTAAATTAAACCTGTAATGGTCAAAAAATTAAGCACGGGTGCCATATACAATGATATTACATGATTAATAAAAAAACATTTTGTAAAGGAATACCAACGCAGATTGTAAAATGGTGGGACTACAATATATTCTTTTGCGGATCCTGTATTTTTGTTATGTCAGTGAAAATATAAATCAAAGCAATGTATCGGACATTTCCAAATTTTCCAGATCCTCATGAAGCATAAGCGAGCAGAACAGGAAACAGGACATGCTTAATCTATAGACAGAGGATGTTTATGAACTCGCTTTCCAGAGTTGACAGTTTATCTTTATGTGCTATGTTACTCATATAGTCCTGCCTTTAAGACTTGCTGACAGCTGTTGTGCCAATAACCACTTAAAGCGGGAGTTCACCCATTTGTAAAAAAAAAATTTTTATCCCCTTAGCTTCCTGCTCGTTCGGTCTAGGGGAATCGGCTATTTGTATTAAAATATGAGCAGTACTTACCCGTTTTCGAGCTGAATCTTCTTCCGTCGCTTCCGGGTATGGGTCTTCGGGAGCGGGCGTTCCTTCTTGAGTGACAGCCTTCCGAGAGGCTTCCGACGGTCGCATCCGTCGCGTCACTCGTAGCCGAAAGAAGCCGAACGTCGGTGCGGCTCTATACTGCGCCTGCGCACCGACGCTCGGCTTCTTTCGGAAAATCGTGACGCGATGGATGCGACCGTCGGAAGCCTCTCGGAAGACTGTCAATCAAGAAGGAACGCCCATTCCCGAAGCCCATACCCGGAAGCGACGGAGAGGATGCATCTCGTAAACGGGTAAGTACTGCACATATTTTAAAATAAATAGCCGATTCCCCTAGTAAAAACGAGCAGGAATCTAAGGGGGAAAAGTGACCTCTAAGGGTGAACCCCCGCTTTAAGGACAGAAGGGGCCAGATTCTTGTAGAATCTGTGGCGGCGTAGCGTAAGCCATTTACACTACGCCGCCGCAAATTACTGGAGCAAGTGCCGTATTCTCCAAGCACTTGCTCCGTAATTTGCGTCGGCGTAGTGTAATTGGCCCGGCGTAAGGCCGCGTAATTCAAAGGGGGCGGCTTGTATTTAAATTAAGCGCGCCCCCTCGCCGATCGAACTGCGCATGCGCCGGGCGGAAAAATAGCCCAGTGCGCATGCTCCGGCTCAAGACGGAAAACGTCAATGACGCCGACGTGAGCGTCATTGACGTAAAGTCGTGTTCGCGAACGACTTACAAAAAAAACGGAAACAGCCGACGCTGACCCGACGCCATACTTAACATGGCATACGACGAACCTACGTAAACTTGCGCCTCATTATAGCAGGGGCAAGTCTACGCTTACGGAAACGTCGTAAAATCACTGCGTCGTCCGCGCATACGTTCGGGAATCTTGCGTAACTAGCTAATTTGCATAGACGACGGGGAAAATGACGATGCGGCACCTAGCGGCGGGAAAAAAAATTGCATTTAAGATCTGACAGCGTAAGAGCCTTACGCCTGACAGATCTAATGGGTATCTATGCCTAACTGATTCTAAGAATCAGTCGCATAGATACCCTGGGCCAGATTAGGACTTACGACGGCGCAAATGGCGTTGCGCCGTCGTAACGCCTTTGAGAATCTGGCCCAAGGTGTTTTTCAGATTCGGTGTTTAAAAGACTAAAACTGTTTTTTTTGCTAGAAAATTTCTTAAAACCCCCAAACATTATATATTGTTTTTTTTCTAACACCCTAGAGAATAAAATGGCAGTCATTGCAATACTTTTTGTCACACCGTATTTGCGCAGCGGTCTTACAAGCGCACTTTTTTTGGAAAAAATTCACTTTTTTTAATTAAAAAATAAGAAAACAATAAATTTGGCCCAATTTTTTAATATATTGTGAAAGATAATGTTACGCCTAGTAAAATGATACCCAACATGTCACGCTTAAAAATTGCGCCCGTTCGTGGCATGGCGTCAAACCTTTACACTTAAAAATCTCGATGGGCGATGTTTAAAAAATTCTATAGGTTGCATTTTTTGAGCTACAGAGTAGGTCTAGGGCTAGAATTATTGCTCTCGCTCGAACGATAGCGGCGATACCTCACTTGTGTGGTTTGAACACCGTTTTCATATGCGGGCGCTACTCGCGTATGCGTTCGCTTCTGCGCGCGAGCTCGTCGGGACGGGGCGCTTTAAAAAACATATTTTTTTGTTTTCTTATTTATTTTTATTGATTTTATAATTTTTTACACTGAAATAAAAAAAATATATATATATCACTTTTATTCCTATTACAAGGAATGTAAACATCCCTTGTAATAGAAAAAAGCATGACAGGTCCTCTTAAATATGAGATCTGGGGTCAAAAAGACCTCAGATCTCATATTTAGACTTATGCTTCATTTCCACTGGCGTTTTTACAGCCACTGTTGTTAGCCTTTTTTACAGCTTTAACCACTTCCATACTGGGCACTTAAACACCCTCCTGACCAGACCAATTTTCAGCTTTCAGGGCTCTCACACTTTGAATGACAATTACTCAGTCATGCAACACTGTACCCAAATGATTTTTTTGTCCTTTTTTTCCCACAAATAGAGCTTTCTTTTGGTGGTATTTGATCACCTCTGCGTTTTTTATTTTTTGCGCTATTAATGAAAAAAGACCGAACATTTGGGGGAAAAAAAGTTTTTTTCTTCGTTTCTGTGATAAAATTTTGCAAATTATTAATTTTTCTTTATAAATTTTGGCCACAATTTATACTGCTACACGTCTTTGATAAAAAGAACCCAACATTTTTGGAAATTATTTGGTCTGTGTGAAAGTTTAAGGGCCAGATTCACGTAGCGCAGCGGATCTATAGATCCGCTCGATCTACGTGAATTAAGATCCGCTCCCGCAAGTTTAGGAGGCAAGTGGCTAATTCACAAACAACTTACCTCCAAACTTGCAACGACGGATCCTAACTCCCCCGGCGGAATTCAAATTCCGCGGCTAGGGGAGTGTACTATTTAAATCAGGCGCGTTCCCGCGCCGATTTAAATGCGCAGGCGCCATCCGCGAAATTTCCCGGCGTGCATTGCTCCCACTGACGTTGCTAGGACGTCAGTGGTTTCGACGCTTACTTAAACGACGTCTGTCCGTATTCGAGAACGACTTACGCAAACGACGTTAAAAAAATCAAATTCGACGCGGGAACGCCGGCTATACTTAACATTGGCTGCGCCTGATAAAAGAAGGGGTAAGTATGCGACGGGTACGCTGCTACGGAAACGTCGTAAGAAGACTGCGTCGGGTCCGCGTACGTTCGTGAATTTGCGTATCTCGCTGATTTACATATTATTTATTTCTGTAGATACACCGTCGTATCTCTTTGTGAATCTGGCCCTTAGAGTCTACAAGCTATAGTGCAAATCATAAAAAATTATCACATCTGATCACACCTGATATACTGAAGGCCTATCTCATTTCTTGGGACCCTAACAAGCCAGGAAAGTACAAATGCCCACAGATGGCACTGAGGTGGCACAGATGGCACTGAGGCGGCACAGATGGCACTGAGATGGGTACTGATGAGATGGGTACTGATGTGCACCGATGAGGCCTGTGTACAGGTGGGCACTGATGAGGCAGCATAGATGGCACCAATGAGGCGGCACAGATGGCACCAATGAGGTGGCACAAATGGCACTAATGAGGTGGCACAGATGGCACTAATGAGGCGGCACAGATGGCACTGAGATGGGTACTGATGAGATGGGTACTGATGTGCACTGATTGACTGCGGCACAGGTGGGCACTGATGAGGTACTGGTGGGCACGGTGGTACTGGTGGGCGCACAGTGGTCATGGTGGTACTGGTGGGCACAGTGGTACAGGTGGGCACGGTGGTACTGGTGGGCATGGTGGTACTGGGGGGCACACGGTGGTACTGGGGGGCACTGTGGTACTGGTTGGCACTGTGGTACTGGTGGGCACACGGTGGTACTGGTGGGCACACGGTGGTACTGGGGGCACTGTGGTACTGGTGGGCACTTTGGTACTGGGGGCACTGTGGTACTGGTGGGCACTTTGGTACTGGGGGCACTATGGTACTGGTGGGCACTTTGGTACTGGGGGCACTGATTGGTCACTTATTTTTTTTTTTCCAAATCGCTGCTACTTACAGTTAGCTCTCCCCTCCTCACACGCGGTGTCTGTGTGAGGAGGGGAGAGTCGGCAATGAGAGATGATCTCATATGTTTACATATGAGATCATCTCTCATTGGCCGCACAGATCGCGCTGTAAATAGCCGCTGTGATTGGCTATTTACCGCGATCTGTGTTTGGCTGTGTCCAGGGGACACGGCCAGCACAGCAGTTACCCGCTGCGCGCTCGGGAGCGCGCGCAGGAAACGAGCAAAGGGGCGGCCGTAAAAAGACGGCCTGTTAGAGAAGTAGAACCGCTCTGCGGCCGTACAAAGTCGTACGGCCGTCAGCTAGTGGTTAAAACGCCTGTCCATGTTTATTTTGTAAAAGAAAAATTTTTTTTTTTGTGAGCTGGAGCTCAAAAATGCAGCGGTAGCGTTTTTGAGCGTTTTTTAATGTCTGGCGTTTTTACAGCTCTACTCTGGAGCTTCAGAACGCCCTGGTCCTGCGTTTTTTTTACAGCTCAAAAACGCCTATGCCATTTGCAGCTCAAAAACGTCTATGTGGGCATGATGCCATAGAATAACATGGACAGGCGTTTTTAAGCTGTAAAAAAACGCTCCGAAAAGTGGCTGTAAAAACGTCAGTGGAAATGAAGCCTTAAATGCAAAAAAAAAAATGGAAATGTTGTCATTTAAAAAAATGACAACAAAAAAATGTCTCTTTAAGACGCTGGGCGGGACTGACGTTTTGACGTCACTTCCGCCCAGCAATGCTATGAGGACGGGTGGGGGCCATCTTGCCCTCACTCGCATCCTCACACAGTAGGCAGCAGCACCCGATTGCCTCCGCCGCTACCGACTGCTCCGGTAAGCGGCGGAGGACGCGGGAGAGCGACGGAAGGGGGGGCCCCTCTCCTGCCACCGATAACAGCGATCTTGCGGCGACCTCCCAGATGACAATCCCCCTAGGCATAGAGACGCCTACTCCCGCAGGGAGAAGTAGATTGAAAAGATGTATTACAAGGTACGTAAAGCATAAAAAACAAAAACAAATTGCGGACTGTACTTGTTACGAATATAAGGAAGTTGGTCAGATATACATGTTATTAGGCTAAACCTCCGCTTTAAATGCAGTTTTTGTTCCTCTTCTGCCTGACATCCATCACCTAAACAGGAAGTAGGGGAACCTCCCTCATGGGGACTTAAAGTGAATGTAAACCCAATTCATGAAATTTGAGCTGTACTACATATGTCTGTAGTGTAGTCATAGTTGTCTCTTGCTCCTTGCTGTGTGTGTCTGGGAAGTTGCTAGAAATAGATTAGCAGTTAGCTTGCCGTCTAAGGCCCCGTACACACGACCGAACATGTCTGCTGAAACTGGTCCGTGTGTACGACCGAGCGGACAGGTTTCCATCGTACATTTGTCCGCCAGACCGTTTTCTTTTTTTTTTTTTTTTTGATTGTAATATATTTATTGAGTTACATATCGTTTTCTGGTGCTGTGTGATGCCTTATAATGTGACTTTCTCAGGTTGTAATTGCTCAGCACTTTGTTGTCCTTCGATAAGGCATGCTTGGTCAGGGTTCTGGGCATCAGAACGCTTATGGCACTCTTGATATCCTTTGATAATATTATCTTTCTGTGTTCTCGTAGCATTCGTTTTCCTGCTTCAATTACCATCTTGTCACACAGGTTTCTAACAAATGAGGAAATGGCACTCCAAGCTTTGGTGGACATTCTAAACTTTGTATAGGAGCTCTGCTTGTCATCAGTCGGCCATGAGTCTGACGCTTGACAGGCATCCGATTCTTTCTAGGTTGAGACATCTTTAAATGAGCTTTAGTGATTCTTGTATCCTCAATGGCCACAGAGATGGTCTCCTTGGACAAAGGAATGGTAGTTGTGGAAGTTTAGCTAAGAAACCTCTTCCTCAAGGCAGCTTGGTCCAACGCTTCTCACCTCCTCCAAAGCCAACTCCAACTGTTCCGCCAGACCGTTTTCGAGCGGACAAATGTTTCTAAACATGTTTAGAAACATGCCCGCTGGAATCCTGTCCGTCGGACATGTTCGGTCGTCTGTACAGACTTACCGTACATGTCCGAGCAGCCCCCATCCCTCACATGCGTCAAATGACTTTGACGCATGCGTGGAAGCATTGAAGTTCCAGGGCCACGCACGTCGCCGCGTCATCGTCGCGGCAACAGCGCGGCCTCGTCACCGCGTATCGTGTATTTCGTGTATTTCTGTATGATGGTGTGTACAGCCATCATACAGAAATCTCCGGGCGGGCATGTCCGCTGAAACCGGTCCGGTGACCGTTTTCATCTGACATGTTTGCCCGTGTGTGCAAGGCCTTAGAGCAGCATTTTCATTCTTCTACTAATGTGGAAGGGGGGGGGGGTGTGCCTTTCCTCCAATCAGCTGCTCCCAGTGCAGGTCGAGGAAGTGAAAATCCTTTCCCGATGTAAGAATTCTAAAGAATATAGCAAGATGAGGGCAGCAGATATACATGTAAAACTTTTATGTAGGGAGATTTGTTTCATCCCTGTGTATAATCTGAGGCTGTTCACTTCACTGGGTATATGTGAGAATTTACATCCACTTTAAAATCCTAATGAAACTTATAAGCCTTCTTGTCATGACTGGTACATGTTTTTTGTTGCTAGCTGTGTGCCCATTTGAGAAAGAAGGGAATATTCCCCAATTTCTGTTTTGTTCAACACCTATCAAACAGGAGATAAGAATTGTTAAAGATGGGGGACACAGACACCAATATTAAGTTAACAGATGTTTTAACCATTTCACACTATATCTGAAACTAAAAAGTGTTTTGGCTTAATTTAGCTATAATTTGTATTTGTAGACAATACAGTGCTTTGAAAAAGTATTCACACCCCTTGAAATTTTTCACATTTTGTCATGTTACAACCAAAAATGTAAATGTATTTTATTGGGGTTTTATGTGATAGACCAACACAAAGTGGCACATAATTGTGAAGTGGAAGGAAAATGATAAATGATTTTCAAAATATTTTACTGATAAATATGTGAAAAGGGTGGCGTGTATTTGTATTCAGCCCCCCTGAGTCAATACAGCTGCAAGTCTTTTTGGGGATGTCTCTACCAGCTTTGCACATTTGTCCATTCTTTGCAAAATAGCGCAAGCTCTGTCAGATTGCATGGAGAGTGTCTGTGAACAGCAATTTTCAAGTCTTGCCACAGATTCTAAAATGTATTTAGTTCTGGACTTTGGGCCATTCTATCACATGAATATGCTTTGATCTAAACCATTTCATGGTAGCTCTGGCTGTATGTTTAAGGTTGTTGTCCTGCAGGAAGGTGAACCTCCACCCCAGTCTCAAGTCTTTTGCAGACTCAAACAGCTTTTCTTCTAAGATTGCCCTGTATTTGACTCCATCCATCTTGCCATCAACTCTGACCAGCTTTCCAGTCCCTGCTGAAGAAAGGCAACCCCCTACAACATGATCCGCCACCACCTGTTTCACGGTGGGTATGGAATGTTTGAGGTGATGTGCAGTGTTTGTTTTCCGCCAACCATAGCATTTTGCTTTTAGGCCAAAATGTTCACTTCTTATGGCTTTATTTCCAAAATGGCTTTCTTTTTTCCACTCTTCCATAAAGACCATAAAGACCAGATTGATGTAGTGCACGACTAATAGTTATCCTGTGGACAGATTCTCCCTCCTGAGCTATGGATCTCTGCAGCTTCTCCGTGGTTACCATGGGCTTCTTGGCTGCTTTTCTGATTAATGCTCTCCTTGCCCTGCCTGTCAGTTTAAGTGGATGGCCCATGTCTTGGTAGGTTTGCAGTTGTGCCATACTCTTTCCATTTTTGGATGAGGGATTGAACAGTGGTCAGTGAGATTCCAGGCTGGTGGGATGTACAGGAGAATACACCCAATATAGAAGAACACACCCAATAAAGAAGAACAATAGCTGTGGCATCCGATTGTGAGAGAGAATTTGTCAGGAACAAAGAAGAAAATGTGAAATATGTAAAGACGAAAAGGGACTAGACATGGGGTGGGGTGGGGGGAGGAGAGGGAGGTCCGGGATGGATGAGGGGAGCAGATCGGGTAAGGGAGGCCCCAAAAGTTGGGTTGGTGGAGCAGCGGCCCTATCCAGGGATCACATTCAGAGTTCAACCTCTGGGGGGATGAAATGTGGAGCCGGGAGGAGTAGGAGGGCCACGGCTCACTGGGTCTCGGGGAGACCAATGCCCCTCATTGGGGACTGGGGGGGAGGGGGAAGATAAGGCAGGAAAGGGGGGTTGGGAGGTAGTAGGGGGTAACTCCGTTAAAATGAATAAAGGAAGAATAAGATCCTCTGTTTCCTTTTTGTCTCTGGTGTTCCGGATGAGTGTTGGAGTAGAGAGCTTTAGGCAAAGATGACTAACTTTAACATAATTTCATATAATTTACGTGGCCTAAATGCTCCTACAAAAAGTGCCAATATAATAAGCGAACTAAAGCAAAATTGTAGAATAGTCTCAAAGGACTACTACCCTTCATGGTATTATGGGGATTCCCCTATAAGTCGAGCAAAGGGAGTGGCCATAGGGTTTGCCAGGGGAATTGGGTTTGTATTAGAGGAGAGAAAGGCAGACCCAAAGGGCGATACTTATTCCTGAGAGGAAGATTAAATGGAACTGAATATTCCCTGGCAAACATATATGGCCCTAATAAAAATTCGGTCAGATATTTAAAGTGGTAGTAAACTCTGTACTACCACTTTTACCTTTTTACCTATGGGTTTTTTTCTCTCCCAGAACTGGAATCATACTCCTCTGGTGCCAGTTCCAGCAAGGTCTCCTCTCTTCTTCCTCACAACTCACCTCTTTATGCCTTTTGCCTTTCAGGTATGTTAAAAAAAATCTGCTGCTTGTTTACTACCGCTTTAATGTGGGCCATGGCGGAGTTTATGGAATTTAAGAAAGGGGGGCTATCATGGCGGGGGACTTTAATTTTGGCTTAGAGCCAAAGATGGATAGTACGTCTCAGGTACAGGGGACAGGAATAGCACTGAGGAATAAGTTAAAAAAGAAAATGCACCAATACCAACTGGTAGATGTGTGGAGAACGCAACATGCAAAAGCCTGTGACTATACATTCCGCTCCCCTGTACACGGGACTTACTCTAGAATCGACTTCTTTTTGATAGACCATAGGTTGCTGGAGGCAGTGGTCAGTACAAACATCAGAATAACGACCTTCTCAGACCATGTGCCAGTGACACTGCTATTGAAGATAGGAGAAGCTCAAAGTAGGAGTAACAGTTGGAGGCTAAACAAAGAACTATTGCAGGATAAGGTAGTAGAAGTGTAATGGGGTGATACTGCGCTGGTCTATATAAATGTGGAATCGATGTTGATGTACTTGTTAAAACAATGCCACCAGGTAATGAAATCAGAATAAATAATAAGTGCTGCTGCAGCAAATAAATGTCAGATAAAACATCAACAGAATATAGATAAAAATTAAGCTGCGCTGCGTGAACAGTAGATCAAATATGGTGATCAGTATGCCAACATAAATTAAATTACTTATAGTGCTGGTAAGTACATGACAACCATGCAAATAATGATGATCAAAAGTTCATATGACAGAAAACTTGAGTAAAGTGACATGTGCATGCATGAACCTCAGTGCAAAACACATGTAATAAGTCCCAAATAAAAAGTTCATGAAATGTTCAATCTCCGTGCAAATTCAAATGCAAGTCGCAGAAAAGTGCTGAAAATATCCCAGGAAACCGTGTTTGTATAGCAGAATAGATGAAAGCCTCCACCTCCTATCTCTAATCTGCTTACCAAATTGAGTGTATCCCTAATGAAAGAGATCACATACACATTTGGCTCATCAGCCCAGTTGATTCTCAGTCAATCCAGCAATAAGATCTCCACCTCAGTATTCACAATGTAACTCTCCAGCAGGTCACCACACGGATAATGATCCAGAAAGGGAAAAAACCAACATAGAGCAGTATTGCAGATAAAAGGGTGCCCCTGGAGGAAGTCTGCTATTGGACGAAACGGCGTAGGGAGGAGCGGCGTGCTGACGTCACCATTTGTGTACCTTCACTGCCATCCGGAAGGACGAGCGGTACGAGAGAGCCGGCCGGCTAGATATAAACAAACGCCCATTGTTTTCTACTAAAATGTGAGTGTATACTGACGTTTTAATAAATCACCCTTTTATCTGAAATGCTGCTCTATGTTGTTTTTTTCCCTTTCTGGATCATTATCCGTGTGGTGACCTGCTGGAGAGTTACATTGTGAATACTGAGGTGGAGATCTTATTGCTGGATTGACTGAGAATCAACTGGGCTGATGAGCCAAATGTGTATGTGATCTCTTTCATTAGGGATACACTCAATTCGGTAAGCAGATTAGAGATAGGAGGTGGAGGCTTTCATCTATTCTGCTATACAAACACGGTTTCCTGGGATATTTTCAGCACTTTTCTGCGACTTGCATTTGAATTTGCACGGAGATTGAACATTTCATGAACTTTTTATTTGGCATTTATTACATGTGTTTTGCACCGAGGTTCATGCATGCACATGTCACTTTACTTTTAGTTTTCTGTCATCTGAACTTTTGATCATCATTATTTGCATGGTTGTCACGTACTTACCAGCACTATATGTAATTTAATTTATGTTGGCATACTGATCACCATATTTGATCTACTGTTCACGCAGCGCAGCTTAATTTTTATCTATAAGGTAGTAGAAGACAGAGTAAAAGAAGAACTAGAACAGTTTTTTTAGGATTAAAGACACAGAGGAAATAACGGAAGCCAAAATCTGGGAAACTCACAAAACCTAAATAAAGATAAGGAACTTTTATTAAAACTTGGTATAAAAAGGAAGGCAATGAGAGATCTAGTAGAGCAGGAATCCCGAATGATCTACAACAGAATTAAAAAAGAGCAACCAATGGGGCAACATAACAGGGAAATACCTGACGAGGCTGCTTAAAAAGAAAAAAACAGCTAATTATTTAGAGGCTCCCATAACAGAAGAGGAGATAAGAAAAATCCTTAAAGAATCACCGGGGGGAAAGCCCCGACCCAGACGGTCTGACGACACTATACTACAAGAAATGTAAAGACACTTTAGTCCCTAAACTGTGCTCCTATATGAATGAGATTGGGGCTAAATAGGAGACGCGGAAGGAGGCGCTAGAGGCCACGATTACTATCATACCGAAGGAAGGTAAAGATCATACACTCTGTTCTAGTTATAGACCTATCACACTTCTAAACGCTGATACCAAGCATTTTACAAAGGTACTTGCAGGTAGGATGAAAAATATAATGAATGATCTGGTCCATGTAGACCAGGTAGGGTTTATTTGAGGTAGGGAGGGGAGGAATAATGGAATTAGATTGCTCCTGGCAGTACAGGAAATCAAAGAAAGTAAGGCCACAGGGCTGCTCTTGTCGATCGATGCTGAAAAATCGTTTGACAGAGTAGACTAGGGCTTTATGCAGAACACACTAGAGGCAATAGGAATGAGGAACTGGATTAAAGCATTACCGCAAGAGTGAAGGTCAAAGGGATTACCTCGGGATCGTTCCAGATGTACAATGGTAGTAGACAGGGGTGTCCCTTGTCCCCCCTGTTTGTGTTGCCGCTGGAACCCCTCTTGGCGGAGATAAGGCGGAACCATAAGTTAGCGGCCTATGCAGGCGATATCCTATTATTTATAACTAGCCCCAGGATAACTCTCCCAAACTTAATGAAACCTTTAAAAAAAGTATGGAGAAATATACAATTTTAAAATTAACCCGTCTAAGTCAGAGACCTTAAATATTAACGCACTAAAAACAGAGGAGCATTCTTGCCAAAAGGACTTTCCATTTGTCTGGGGTAAAAAAGAACTTAAGTACTTAGGAGTTAAGATAACAACATCTATTGAGACGCTACATCAACTAAACTTCCTTCCTATATTGAATGATATTAAATAAGAATTAAACAGAATAACCCCAGCACAGGTATCCTGGTTAGGCAGGATCAACATTTTTTAAATGGTGATTCTGCCTAAAATTATGTATAAGATGCAAATGTTCCCAATCCCACTCCCACAGGCATTCTTCAAAACGCTACAAACTTTGTTCCTAAGATTGATTTGGCAAGGAAAAAAACACGTATTAGTTTGACATTGTTGACAAGGGAAAAGGCACAGGGGGTGCTGGGCGCACCGGATATCAGAAACTACTATAACGCTATACTCCTCTCACGAGTAATAGAATGGGCAAAAAATAATAAAGAAAAGAGATGGGTAAAAATGAAAAGCACTATTAGTAAAGTCACACTTGGGAAAATAATATGGATCCCAGCACAATATAGAGAGTTAAGTGAAGACACGCACAGTATCACATCCAATGCATTGTTATTATGGGATAAGATACACAAAAAGGAAAAGTGGGGATATAACTCACCCCTAATACCATTAAAAAAACACTAATTATTTTACACCCAGTATTGAGAAAATGTTTGGAAATTGGATTACACATGAGAATGCACAACTGAAAGATGTAATGACGCAGAATAAAATTTGCACGTATCAGGAATTAAAACACAAAAGTGAACTGCTGGTGATCGATAGGTGGCGGTATACCCAGTTGAAACATTTCGTAGAGGCACTGCCCCAGCCTATAAGAATGGCAGAGAACCTACTCCCCCTGGAGAAACTATGTGTGGACACAGGAAAGAGGAGGGTAATCTCGAGGATTTATAAAATATTGATAGAGATGAAAGGGCTGGAGATACCGACATTTATCGGGAAATGGGAAGAGGAACTAGGAACACGGGTGAGCGAATTAGAGAGTAGACAATTATTGAGGAGGGTCCACTCCATGTCGGTAAATAGCAATATAGTAGAATTGAATTATAAATGCCTGGACCGATGGTATATTACCCCGGACAAGGCATATAAATATCAAAGGGAGACATTACAATCATGCTTGAGGGGGTGCATAGAAATAGGGACTATGGCCCATATATGGTGCACATGCCCCAAAATAAAAAAATACTGGGAAGAGATTAGGCAAATAATCACAGAGATAACGAACATAGAAGTCCCAGACGATCCGTGGGGATGTTTATTCCATGGTGTTAGAATACCAACTAAACAATATAAAGTGGAACCTTGGATTACGAGCATAATTCGTTCCTGAAGAATACTCGTAATCCAACATACTCGCATATCAAAGCAAGTTTCCCCATTGAAGTCAATGGAAACTAAAATAATTTGTTCCGCATTGACTTCAATGGCATGCAATACCGCATGCGGCCAGAGGCGGGGTGCGCCGGAGAGCCTTGGAAACAGCCGAAAAGGCCCAAGGACACTTTGGCAAACCTCTAAAAGACTTTGTTCCCAAGATTTGCCTAGGTCAGCCAAGCTGTCCTCGGGCCTTTTCATGCATTTCCGAATGGCACTGATTGGCTGCGATCGGCGACGTTTCGGTTCTGCTCGGCTCAGGCGCCCCCACCTTAGGCCAAATGCGGTACTGCAGGACCCATTAGCTTGAATTCTGCTAGTTTAGCGAGACAACACTTGCAAACCGAGTCAGAATTATTTTAAAAAGTTTCTCGTCTTTCAAAAAGCTTGTTAACTGAGTTATTCGAAAACCGAGGTTCCACTGTATAAGAACTTTGCTCCCTCAGATCTTAAATGCCACCAAAAGCCTAATAGCTCGACACTGGCAATAACCGGAAAGACCTACAGTGAAGAATTGGTCTAACAAAATAAACTAAATATATAACCTAGAGCAGGGTTTCTCAACTTCAGTCCTCAAGGCGCCTCAACAGGTCATGTGTTCAGGATTTCCCTCAGATAAAATGGCTGTGGTGTTTACTAAGGAAGTGAAATTGATAAAATCACCTGTGCAAAATAATGGAAATCCTGAAAACGTGACCTGTTGGGGCGCCTTGTGGACTGGAGTTGAGAAACACTGACCTAGAGTATGTTAGGTTCAGCAGTGAGGAGGGAATGGAGGAGTTTGAAGAGAAGTGGCGGGAATGGGTAGAATATAAAGAGTCCTTAAGATTTGCAGAATGGATAGGAGTATAATTATGGAAATTTTAAATAGAAAAATATACATAAAAAGAATATAGAAAATAAAAAGTCTTAGAGGGAGAAGAGATGAAAAGGCTGGAGTGAGAAAGCAAGATGGTAATGATTCACGGAGGAGGGGGCGGGGATAGGGGGTTATGGGGGAGTGGAGGATTTAGAAATGTAATATGAATTTCTTTATCGTACATCACGGGACACAGAGCGGCATATTCATTACTATATGGGTTATATGGAGTACCTTCAGGTGATGGACACTGGCAATCTCAAAAACAGGAAGTGCCCCTCCCTATATAACCCCCTCCCATAGGAGGAGTACCTCAGTTTTTACGCCAGTGTCTTAGGTGTTGGTCATGGTTTAGCTTGCCTCCACATCCTTGGGATTAAGGTGGGCTAACCGGTTCTGTCCAAAGGCCTCAGTGCTAAAGTGGTCAGCAACCGGACCCCAAACCATTGGGGTATAGCCCATAATGCTTTCTGTCACAGAGAGCTGGACTCTGGGCCCAGAACTTAGAAACCTTTGGGGGCCTAATGTTTCTGTTGCCAGGGTGCTATATGGGCCCAGGACAGTGGATCCTTCATAGGAACCCAGGGCCTGAAGGTCTAGACGCCCCACGGAGATGGGGGAAGATTGGACCTCTTGCTGTGCAAAGTCCTGCGGCATGGAGCAGGTAAGTGAAGGGGAAACTTGCGGAACTTGGTTCGCAGCAGGTTTTTTCTGGGGGAAGGTCACAGTGGGACATGCCTATGGTTTATGCGCTGCATCTGGCAAGGTGAGTCACATATCTTAGGATAGGATGACTCTATATGTATATATTCCCCATAATTGTGACCTCCCTGGTAGTATTGCAACTGGTGCTAGAAAGCATTGAAAAGGGCCTGTGTGTATAGTGACAATTCTCTCTGAGAGAAGCCCCTGGGAATCTATTGAGGTTTCTTACAGGGAGTGCAGAATTATTAGGCAAGTTGTATTTTTGAGGATTAATTTTATTATTGAACAACGACCATTTTCTCAATGAACCCAAAAAACTCATTAATATCAAAGCTGAATATTTTTGGAAGTAGTTTTTAGTTTGTTTTTAGTTTTAGCTATTTTAGGGGGATATATGTGTGTGCAGGTGACTATTACTGTGCATAATTATTAGGCAACTTAACAAAAAAAATATATATACCCATTTCAATTATTTATTTTTACCAGTGAAACCAATATAACATCTCAACATTCACAAATATACATTTCTGACATTCAAAAACAAAACAAACAAATCAGTGACCAATATAGCCACCTTTCTTTGCAAGGACACTCAAACGCCTGCCATCCATGGATTCTGTCAGTGTTTTGAACTGTTCACCATCAACATTGCGTGCAGCAGCAACCACAGCCTCCCAGACACTGTTCAGAGAGGTGTACTGTTTCCCTCCTTGTAAATCTCACATTTGATGATGGACCACAGGCTCTCAATGGGGTTCAGATCAGGTGAACAAGGAGGCCATGTCATTAGTTTTTCTTCTTTTATACCCTTTCTTGCCAGCCACGCTGTGGAGTACTTGGACGCGTGTGATGGAGCATTGTCCTGCATGAAAATCATGTTTTTCTTGAAGGATGCAGACTTCTTCCTGTACCACTGCTTGAAGAAGGTGTCTTCCAGAAACTGGCAGTAGGACTGGGAGTTGAGCTTGACTCCATCCTCAACCCGAAAAGGCCCCACAAGCTCATCTTTGATGATACCAGCCCAAACCAGTACTCCACCTCCACCTTGCTGGCGTCTGAGTAGGACTGGAGCTCTCTGCCCTTTACCAATCCAGCCACGGGCCCATCCATCTGGCCCATCAAGACTCGCTCTCATTTCATCAGTCCATAAAACCTTAGAAAAATCAGTCTTGAGATATTTCTTGGCCCAGTCTTGACGTTTGAGCTTGTGTGTCTTGTTCAGTGGTGGTCGTCTTTCAGCCTTTCTTACCTTGGCCATGTCTCTGAGTATTGCACACCTTGTGCTTTTGGGCACTCCAATGATGTTGCAGCTCTGAAATATGGCCAAACTGGTGGCAAGTGGCATCTTGGCAGCTGCACGCTTGACTTTTCTCAGTTCATGGGCAGTTATTTTGCGCCTTGGTTTTTCCACACGCTTCTTGCGACCCTGTTGACTATTTTGAATGAAACGCTTGATTGTTCGAAGATCACGCTTCAGAAGCTTTGCAATTTTAAGAGTGCTGCATCCCAAGGCAATATATCTCACTATTTTTGACTTTTCTGAGCCTGTCAAGTCCTTCTTTTGACCCATTTTGCCAAAGGAAAGGAAGTTGACTAATAATTATGCACACCTGATATAGGGTGTTGATGTCATTAGACCACACCCCTTCTCATTACAGAGATGCACATCACCTAATATGCTTAATTGGTAGTAGGCTTTCGAGCCTATACAGCTTGGAGTAAGACAACATGCATAAAGAGGATGATGTGGTCAAAATACTAATTTGCCTAATAATTCTGCACTCCCTGTATGTAAAGGGAGTAAATGCTCTTACCTGCAAGCCTGCTCAGAGAGGTCCAGGCGGTTGCTGCAGAAAAATAATGCCGCTCTGTGGATCCTGGCCTGGACGGCAGGATCAGCCTCTGACCTCCTCGTGTGTGCCCCCCCCCCCCCCCCGCCGGCGGGCGCGCGCGTCCCCGTGATATGGGCGCAATTTCGCGCCGTTTTGCTGAAGGGGAAGGGCGGGCCCGTAGGTAAAAGGAAGGGGCGGCCCTTCCAAAAAGTTCCCAGCTCAGTGATGTGTTGGAACTGAGAGAGGAAGGACCAGAGCGGCAGAGTGGGGCGCCGAGGACACACAGTGGCCAAAGAAGAGTATTACAGTCTTCAAAAAAGACTGTCTTTTACCCTAGAGATAGGGTTTCTTTTTCTTTTCAGCAGTTTTTATTGGCAAATACTACTAAAGGGGGACAGAATGGTTTTTCTTTCTTTGGTTTAAAAAAAAAAAAAAAAAAGAAACAAACCAAGATTAATAAGAAAAGGCATTTTTTTCCCCAGAAAGGGTTTTTGGGCAACAAATATTTATTTTCCCAAACACCATTAAGTAGCGGGCGTACCTCGGTATTGTACCATGGCATCTGGTTCGGAGGGTACAAAAGGTGGGGATTCCCCCAGAGGGTCCGAGGTCTCGGACAAAGTCTTACCGCTACTTTCCCCAGAAGGAGCCTTGGTGAGACCATCGGGATCTGGGGCTGGAGCTGGCACGGGTCAGTCCAACCCTAGGGTGGTCACGGACGAGGTACTGTCCACCTCTCTAAAGGAGATGGAAAAAAGAATGGAAAAAATGATAGCCAAGGCTATGCGGGGCAGAAAACGGAATAGATCTCCGTCGCCCGAGCGTGAACCCTCAGATGAGGAGGTCCCTTCCACAGGGGAATGGGAAGACCTCTTGGACAAGGACCAAGTAGGTTCAGGGATCGAGGATCCGGGTACGGAGGAGTCTGGCGCAGCCTCCCAAGGGGAGAGCTGGTGGGTTCAAGTTTTAACAGACTTGGTCCATAGGACGCTCAACTTGCCAGTACCAGATCTCCAAGTATCAACGGTCTCAGCTTTGGGCTCACTAAGAGCGCCTCAAACCAATGCGGTTTTTCCGATCCATCCTCTACTAGAGGAAGTTATGTTCCAAGATTGGGCCAAGCCAGATAGAATCTTTGTACCACCAAAGAGATTCTCTGCCTTATATCCTATGGAAGAGAAATTTTTCAAGAGATGGGCAGCCCCGGCTGTAGATGCAGCCATCTCATGTGTTAACAAATCTTTAACATGCCCTGTAGAAAACATACAGGTGTTCAAGGATCCGGTTGATAAACGCTTGGAAACGCTACTTAAAACCTCCTTCACTACTGCAAGGGCAGTAGTGCAGCCAGCTGTGGCTGCAATTGGGGTTGCACAAGCATTATCGGATCAAGCTAAGCAGATGCTTAAACTTATTCCTGCCCAGCAGGCAGAAGAATTTTCGGATGTCCCTAGGGCCATACGCTTTATGGTAGATGCGATTAAGGATTCGATCCAGCAAGCGTCACGTCTATCGTTATCCCTTATCCATATGAGAAGACTCTTATGGTTAAAGAGCTGGGAGGCAGAGCCCCCATGCAAAAAGCTCCTGGTAGGGTTCCCCTTCCATGGAGGACGACTCTTCGGAGAAGACCTGGACAAATACATCCAGACCATTTCAAGCGGAAAAAGTACTCTTTTGCCCACCAAGAAGAAGTTTCGGGGGCCTGCGTTTAAACGACAGTACTCCCCTGGGCAGGGGCCCTCCAATACCAAACAGTATCGACGGCAAGAAGCAGTGGTTTCGCAAGCCAGCAAAGCCAGCCCCCAAGCCGGCCTTATGAAGGGGCGCCCCCACCCTCGAAGGTGGGGGGAAGACTGCGTCTCTTTGCAGAGGTTTGGGAGGCCAGCATTCCCGACAAATGGGTACGGTCCTCCGTAGCTACAGGCTACAAACTAGACTTCCTAAAGTTTCCTCCTCCTCATTTTCAGGAGTCAAGAGTACCAAACGATCCGAAGAAGGGAGCCGCATTAATAGCGGCATTGAATCATCTACTCTCTCAGGAGGTAATAGTAGAGGTACCAGTCCAAGAACAGGGGCTAGGTTTCTACTCCAACCTATTCATTATCCCAAAGCCCAACGGCGATGTCAGGCCAATTTTGGACTTAAAAATGGTAAATGCATACCTAAAGGTCCGCTCATTTCGGATGGAATCCGTGCGGTCAGCAGTTGCCGCACTTCAGAAGGACGATTTTATGGCATCCATAGACATAAAGGATGCTTACCTTCATGTTCCAGTTTACCAGCCACATCAAAGATTTCTACGCTTCTCGGTGGCTCTACGTCATTTCCAATTCATGGCGCTTCCCTTCGGGTTGGCTACGGCCCCCCGGGTGTTCACGAAGGTCCTAGCTCCAATCCTAGCCAATCTAAGGATTCAAGGGGTCACGATCCTAGCATACCTGGACGACCTCCTAGTCATAGATCACTCGTCTCCTGGCTTGGAACGAGCAGTGGCCCTCACAGTTCAGTACCTCGAGAGGTTCGGCTGGGTCCTAAATCGAGAAAAATCAGCATTCCAGCCCACAAGGCAGTTGGAATATCTCGGCATGAGATTAGACACAGAACAACAGAGGGTGTTTCTGCCTCTGATAAAAGTCAAAGCCATCAAAGAATTAATTCTACTGGTTCTAAGCAAGAAGGAACCAACTGTTCGCCTATGTATGCGGTTACTAGGCAAGATGGTGGCCACATTCGAGGCGGTACCGTACGCCCAGAGCCACACTCGCATCCTGCAGGCAGCCATCCTGTCAGCCTGGAGCAGGAGGCCACAGGCCTTAGATATCCCTTTGCCGCTCTCATCAAGAGTCCGACAAAGTCTGTGTTGGTGGTTAGACCCTCAGAATCTACTGAAGGGGAAGTCTTTCAGCCCAGTGGCTTGGAAGATAGTAACCACAGACGCCAGCCTAACAGGCTGGGGAGCAATTTTGGATGGTTGCACTCGCCAAGGCACTTGGGCAAAGCCAGAGAAGCAGTTGCCCATCAACATCTTGGAGCTCAGAGCTGCTCGACTAGCCCTCAGGGCTTGGACGTCCAAGTTGCAGGGGTTCCCGGTGAGAATTCAATCGGACAATGCCACGGCAGTGGCATACATAAATCACCAAGGGGGAACCAAGAGTCAAGCCGCTCAGAGAGAGGTGATCTTAATTCTCCTATGGGCAGAAGCTCATGTGCCCTGCATATCGGCTATATTTATTCCAGGAGTGGACAACCTTCAGGCGGACTTTTTAAGTCGCCAGACTCTGTTGCCGGGGGAATGGTCTCAACATCCACAGGTCTTTCAGACACTCTGCCAGAGATGGGGAGTGCCGGACGTGGACGTCATGGCATCAAGACTCAACAAAAAGCTAGACAGGTTCATATCCCGCTCAAGGGATCCGATGGCCTGCGGAACCGATGCGCTGGTTTGCCCTTGGCATCAGTTCAAACTACTTTATGCTTTTCCCCCGCTCCAGTTACTACCCCGCCTACTACGCAGGATCAGGGTGGAGCACATACCAGTCATCCTGGTAGCTCCATCATGGCCCAGAAGGGCATGGTATTCACTAATCCTAAAGATGGTAGTGGGAGACCCTTGGACTCTTCCTCTACGGCCAGACCTGCTATCGCAAGGTCCGATCCTCCACCCTGCCTTACGGCATCTAAATTTGACGGCCTGGAAGCTGAATCCCTGATTCTCAGGGGTAGAGGTCTGTCTCAGAAAGTAATCTCTACCCTAATCAGAGCCAGGAAACCGGTCTCTAGGGTGATTTATTAAAGGGTCTGGAAGGCCTATGTAGGCTGGTGTGAGTCCAAGCGATGGCTTTCTCGCAAGTTTACCATCGATAGAGTATTAAGTTTTCTCCAGCTAGGAGTGGATAAAGGACTGGCATTAAGCACAATCAAAGGACAGATTTCAGCTTTGTCAGTGTGGTTTCAGCGGCCGCTGGCCACCCATTTGCTAGTTAAGACCTTCCTTCAAGGGGTCTTACGTATTAATCCTCCAGTTAAATCCCCGCTTTGTCCGTGGGATTTAAATCTTGTTCTGTCAAGTTTACAGAAACAACCGTTTGAGCCGTTGGCTGAAATTCCTTTGGTTTTACTGACAAGGAAGTTAGTATTTTTGGTCGCCATAGTTTCCGCCAGAAGAGTATCGGAACTGGCAGCCTTATCCTGTAAGGAACCATATCTTATTTTGCATAAGGACAGGGTCGTTCTCCGCCCTCATCCTTCCTTCCTACCAAAGGTTATATCCAGTTTTCATCTAAACCAGGATTTGGTATTACCATCCTTCTTTCCTAAACCTACTTCCAGAAAGGAAGGGTTGCTGCATACCTTGGATATTGTCAGGGCCATGAAGGCCTATCTTAAAGCTACAGAGAAGATCCGGAAAACAGATGTGTTGTTCATTTTACCGGATGGGCCCAAGAAGGGGCAGGCAGCTGCAAAATCCACCATCTCGAGGTGGATTAAACAGTTAATCACTCAGGCCTACGGCTTGAAGGGGTTGCCTCCTCCGTTATCATTAAAGGCTCATTCTACTAGGGCCATGGGCGCCTCCTGGGCAGCACACCACCAGATCTCTATGGCTCAAGTTTGCAAGGCGGCAACCTGGTCTTCTGTCCACACGTTTACAAAATTCTACCAGTTGGACGTAAGAAGGAATACGGATACAGCCTTTGGGCAGGCAGTGCTGCAGGCTGCAGTTTGAGACCCTCGGATTCCGGGGGCTCCCTTTTGAGTTAAATTTAAAAATGTATTTTTTCTCAACTAAGTTGGATTTATTATGATTTGAGTATATCTCTAAATTAAATCCCTTTGTCTTAGGAAGATGTTCTCCCTCCCCTCATTGTAAGCATTGCTTTGGGACATCCCATATAGTAATGAATATGCCGCTCTGTGTCCCGTGATGTACGATAAAGAAAAAGAGATTTTTAATACAGCTTACCTGTAAAATCTTTTTCTTGGAGTACATCACGGGACACAGAGCTCCCACCCCTCTTTTGGGGACCATTTTGGGAGGCATACTGCTTGCTACAAAACTGAGGTACTCCTCCTATGGGAGGGGGTTATATAGGGAGGGGCACTTCCTGTTTTTGAGATTGCCAGTGTCCATCACCTGAAGGTACTCCATATAACCCATATAGTAATGAATATGCCGCTCTGTGTCCCGTGATGTACTCCAAGAAAAAGATTTTACAGGTAAGCTGTATTAAAAATCTCTTTTTTTTGTATGTGATGTGGTGACGAGTAGAGTTTCTCGTCTAATGCAATGTTTTATGAAGAAAATTTATAAACTCCTGAGACATAGTGTTGGGAAAAAAAAGAATAGTGTTCAGTGAGATGTTCAAAGTTTGGGATATTTTTATAAACTAACCCTGCTTTAAACTTCTCCGCAACTTTATCCCTGACTTGTCTGGTGTGTTCCTTGGCCTCCATGATGCTGTTTGTTCACTAAGGTTCGCTAACAAACCTATGAGGGCTTCACAGAACAGCTGCGTTTATACTGAGACTAAATTACACACAGGTGGACTCTCTTTCCTATTTAGGTGACTTCTGAAGGCAATTGGTTCCACTATATTTTAGTTAGGGGTATCCGAGTAAGGGGGCTGAATACAAATGCATGCCACACTTTTAATATATTTATTAGTAAAACATTTTTAAAACCATTTATCATTTTGTTTCCACTTCACAATTATGTGCCACTTTGTGTTGGTCTACTGTATCACATAAAATCCCAAAAAATACATTTATGTTTTTGGTTGTAACATAAAAAAAAATGAAAAATTTCAAGGGGTATGAATACTTTTTCAAGGCACTGTATGTTTCTCTTGTAGGATTGAAGCATTGTCTCCTTCAATAATACTCCCATTTTGAGATGAACAGTACTGGCAATAATTATTATTGTAATGATTACAATCATTTACACATACCCTTAGATAACCTGTTCTTTTAAGCGGTTATTATCCTCCAGTACTCATAGATCCTTTTTATACCTGGCAAGATTGGAAAAGCTTCTTGCATTAAAAACAATGAGTATATGAATGTAGTCTGGCTATGCAAATACCAAGGAGCTACACATGGTAGAGATCATTTAAGAAAAATCAAGGGCTGTAAACTAAGCACTGACAATGAAATCATATCTCTACTGTAAGTGTGAGCTGTAACAAGTGGACATGCCTTTATTAACCACTTTCCACTAGCCTATGCATATATGTTGCAGCTGGGAGGTGAGCCATATTCAGTTTTTCCACATATGTGTTTCACTGCTTTGTGTCGGTAGTAGGCCCAATCACACTCCTCTAGCACTGTGGCCTTGCTGTCATAGGCTGCTTCTGGTATACAGAGTTTTGGGCTCTCAATAAAGTGATTGCTGTGACAGCCAATCTCAGTGATGACATCATTGGGTAGCTTATCAGGAGTAGACCATTTTTTTTTTTTTATTATTGGTGTTGGATCATGATAATGACAACAAATAAACAGCTAAAAGTTTACAGTCCCTGACAAGTCTTGTCGCTTGTGAACAAGTTGACCTGAAGTGCCGCTAAAATATATTTCTAATCAAGATTTTGTTGCAAGAAATGGGTCATTTTAATCCTAACAGCTTTTGTAATAATATTTCAGTGCAAAACGAAATTGACAAAAAGTATTCTAATATTCACAGCTTGGTAAAGCCCATTGAGTAAATTTTTGCCAAGACATAAGTGTTGTCGACTTGTTATATGAGCTTCACCTGTGACTAATAATGGATCAATTAGGTCTCAGGTGTGTATAAAAAAAACACCAGTACACTAGACCTTCTCAACTGCAACTAGACCTCTGCAAACATGCCTAAGATTCACCCGGAGACTAACGTGTTGATTATCAAGAGGCTGAAGACCAGATCCTCTGCTGATGTGGCAGACACCTTTAATGAGTTTCAGCGTCAAGTTCAGAGGATAAAAAAAAGATTTGAAGAGACTGGAGACGTTTTGGACAAGACCAGGTCAGGCCGACCCCGCAAGACAACAGCTCGAGAGGACAGTTTGTTGGCTCGAAAATCCAAGGCCAGCCCATTTTCCACTGCAGCAGAGCTCCACGAGACCTGGTCGCCTGAAGTCCCTGTGTCAACCAGAACAGTTTGTCGAATTCTGTCTCAAAATGGCCTCCATGGTCGAATCAGTGCCCATAAGCCAGCACTAAACAAAAGACAATTGAAAAACCGTGTGGTATTTGTCAAAGGCCACAGCCTGCTAAAAGGATGGACTCTGGAAAGGTGGCAGAAGGTGGATTTTTCAGATGAATCTTCTATTGAATTACACCACAGTCGCCGCAAATATTGCAGGAGACCTACTGGAACCCGCATGGAGCCGAGATTTACCCAGAAAACAGTGAAGTTTGGTGGAGGCAAAATCATGGTCTGGGGTTACATCCAGTATGGAGGTGTGCGAAGGGATCTGCAGGGTGGAAGGCAACATCAATAGTCTAAAATACCAAGAAATCTTAGCTACCTCTTATATTTCCAACCATTAAAAAGGCCAAATTTTGCAGCAGGATGGTGCTCCATCGCATACTTTCATCTCCACATCAAAGTTCCTTAAGGCGAAGAAGATCAAGATGCTCCAGGATTGGCCAGCCTAGTCAACAGACATGAACATCATTGAGCATATGTGGTGTAGGATGAAAGAGGAAGCATGGAAGACGAAACCAAAGAATATTGATGAACTCTGGGAGGCATGCAAGACTGTTTTTTTTTCCTGATGACTTCATCAATAAATCGTATGAATCCTTGCCAAACCGCATGGATGCTGTCCTTCAAGCTCATGGAAGTCATACAAGATATTACATTTGGATCTCACAGCACCACTACTTAATTTGCTGACATATTTTTGGATTTTCAGTAAAGTTGTTCAATTTCTGTATAGGCGACAAAACTTTTTGTCTTGCCAAAATTTGACTTTTCTGTCTTGATTAAATGATAAATCTTTTTTCAGTGAAACTAATTTATTTCAGTGCATTAAACGTCATTTGGGAGGGCTTTAGCTTTTCATATGAGCTATTTCTAACACCAATTGATAAATTAAAAGTCAGGTTAATAGCAGGAGTTTCTACAAAATAGAGAAGCGACAAGACTTTTGTCAGTGACTGTATAATTTAGGTCAGTTTTCCTTTCATAATGGTACAAATTCAGCAAGTTATCACTAAATGAAGGTCCAATTTATCCTGAAAAAAATCAAGGAATAATTTAACTGTATATACTAAGTAGTTACAAGGATGTACAGTTTTGCTAACACATGGCAAACTTACAAAAATGGGTTCAGGTGTTAAAGCGGAACTTCACCTGAAAGGGGAAGTACTGCTTTCTCTCCTCCTCCCCCACTGTAACGGAACGTCCCACACTCCACTCGAGTGCTTCCGTCATATACCGCTTCCTATCAGTCTGGATGTAGATATCAGATATTCCAGCTGCTCTCAAGCACACAACGAGACGATACTTGTTACATTTTTTTGTATTCTCAAAACAAGATACGCCAGAATTAGGCTAGGATCCGACTGGTGTAAGTCACTTACACCGTCGGATCCTAAATGCAATACTACGCTGGCCGCTAGGTGGCTTTGACGTTGATTTCAGCGTCGCATATGCAAATGAGCCGAATACGCCGATCCCGGACGATTTTGCGCCGCCTCGTCGTCGTTTCCGTAAGCGTAAGGTTACCCCTGCTATATGAGGGGTAACCTTACGTCAGTCCGCCGTATGCCATGTTAAATATGGCGTCGGGTCAGCGTCGTCTTTTTCCGTAGTTTTACTAAGTCGTCGGCGTCATTGACGTTTTCCGTCGTGAGCTGGAGCATGCCCACTGGGCTATTTTTACGGCCGGTGCATGCGCAGTTCGATCGGTGCGGGGGCAAGCTTAATTTAAATACAAGCCACCCTCTTTGAATTATGCGGCCATACGCCGGGCCATTTACACTACGCCGCCGCAAATTACGGAGCAAGTGCTTGGACAATACGGCACTTGCTCCAGTAAGTTGTGGCGGCGTAGTGTAAATGGCTTACACTACGCCGCCACAGATTCTATGTAAATCTGCCCCGGAGTGTTTAATAGAACCAAGAATATAACCTTATATACAGTTTAAAGAGGAGGTAACGGAACATAAATTAACATGAGCTAATTAACTAATTAACTAATAATTTACCCAGACTAGGCGACTCTTAGATATGACCTTTCAGAGTAGACGTCACGTCTCCTGCTATACAATACACATTATCATAAGTGTAAACACAGGACACAATAGCAGGGTTAATTGGCACAGAGAATTGACAGATGGCTGGAGGTGAGGTCATTAGCATCTAACAGTATGTGTCCCAACAGTATGAATGAGTCACTCTTACAATTAACCCGTTCAGAATCAACAAACAGTAAATAGTTCTTTACAGATATCCTGGAATATATTGTGGATAATAATTACATAATAATCCCATCTCAGGTAGTCCAAGATATCATTTCTCAGTCATCCTATGCCCCTAGTGGACATAAGATGATTTTAGACATAAGAGGGTCCGGGGATGTCCCGGGTGAGTCTGTCACACCCACTTTTGGGAAAAAAATGTGTTTGTTTTGGGATCGGGTACCTACTTTTGGCAGGTACATGCACAGTGGGTAGCTGGCTGTGAAGCACAAGGAAGTCACAGCTGGCTTTCCACACCAAGATGGGGCATCAGGGACCTGAAGACGAGTGAAGAACTATCCAGGGTGAGGTCAGTGCTGGGTCCCTGGACTAGTAGGTGCATGTTTATTAAAAGTCAGCAGCCACAGTATTTGTAGTTGCTGACTTTAAATTTTTTCCAGAACGAAGTTCCTCTTAAAGGTTTGTTTTACTTTCCACATTAACTTTTGCCTTTTTTGTTTATAATGTAGTGCGTGCTGCCTGTATAATATACATTTAATAATTTCCAACGGCGTTGTGAACATGCCATATTACACGTGTGATATGACATGAGAAGGGGTAAATAAGACAGTCAACTAATTGTTATGTGTTACTCTCGTGCTACCACTCTGTGTGTGGGGTAAAGAATGTATAGTAAGCCTGCCGTCTTCACTTAAATAGCTTATCCTTGACTATTTATAAATAAATTGTTAGAGTAGTGAGGCCTTAACAGTTAACTCAATCTAACCAATATGTGACGTGAATTATTGTGGTAGGTACAACCTAGTTAATCACTCCTAATAGATAAATATCAAAATAAATATATCATTTAAAGAATCTCCAAATTATCAGCAGGTTACTCCATGAAAGTGGTTTTATTACAGGAAAATATGGTATCTTGTAGCTCCGTAAAACTCTTTCCTTTATTCATGTATGTCACTTAGCTCTGAATATCTGGGAATTATTCATTCCCCCCCTTTTTTTTTTTTTTTTACCCCCCTCCTTCCCTCTTCCTAAAAACGTATGCGATTACATGCATATGCCTGTTCCTTGTCCTAGTTTAGAAAAATATATATATTACGGTGATCGTAAAACTATCTGTGCTCTATTTCCATTGAAACTGTATGTAATGACTGCATGGTTTTATATTATTTTTTACCAAAATTGTCTTCTGCTTTCATTGCCTACTAGGTGTGTTATCTACATTGTTGTATGCACTATTATTCACCCAATAAAGACTTCGTGAAAAAAAAAAAAAAAAAAGTGACTTTATTGCATAAACCAATTGAACATTAATGGGTGTAACCTCAAGGCTAAAAGCAATCACTCTGCCCCTAATCATCCAGCGATCGCCACACTCTTCACTCTGTGTTAAATCAGCAGCAATAGAAAATAGGTGTATAAACATCCAACATACATTGTTCTATCTCAAGGACATTCAGCTAAACCTTCTTATCCCAATAACTTCAGATACCATGGGCCAGATCCACAAAAACCTGACGTAACTTAAAAAATCCAATTTAAGTTACACTGCCTTAAAGTTTCTACCTAAGTGCCTGATCCACAAAGCACTTATCTAGAAATTTCAGGCTGTGTAACTAAAATTCCGCCGGCGCAAGGCGTTCCTATTCAAATGGGGCGAGTCCCATTTAAATGAGGCGCGCTCCCGCGCCGGCCGTACTGCGCATGCGCGAAGTTACGTTACGCCGAGTTTTGAGGATCGCGACGGCTTAAAAAAGTTGCGTCGGGGAAAAAAAAAAATGACAGCGGCATGCATTCCTGAGGGAGAACTCCATGCCAATTTTCAAAGAAAAAACCGGCATGGGTTCCCCCCCAGGAGCATACCAGGCCCTTAGGTCTGGCATGGGTTGTAAGGAGACCCCCCCCACGCCGAAAAATTGACGTAGGGGGTCCCCCTACAATCCATACCAGACCCGTATCCAAAGCACGCTACCCGGCCGGCCAGGAATGGGAGTGGGGACGAGCGAGCGTCCCCCCCCCCTCCTGAGCCGTGCCAGGCCGCATGCCCTCAACATGGGGGGGTTGGGTGCTCTGCGGCAGGGGGGCGCACTGCGGGCCCCCCCACCCCAGAGCACCCTGTCCCCATGTTGATGAGGACAGGACCTCTTCCCGACAACCCTTGCCATTGGTTGTCGGGGTCTGCGGGCGGAGGCTTATCGGAATCTGGGAGTCCCCTTTAATAAGGGGGCCCCCAGATACCGGCCCCCCACCCTAAGTGAATGGATATGGGGTACATCGTACCCCTATCCATTCACCTGGAGGCAAAAAGTAAAAGTTAATAAACACACAACACAAGGCTTTTTAAAATATTTTATTATTCTGCTCCGGACGCCCCCCCTGTCTTCGTTATTAGCTCAATTACCAGGGGGGGCTTCTTCTTCCGCTCTCCGGGGGTCTTCTCCGCTCTCCGGGGGGGGTTTCTTCTTCCGCTCTCCGGGGGGGGGCTTCTCCGGACTCCGGGGGGCTTCTTCCATCTTCTCCCCTCTTCCGCTCTTGACTCGGCGAACCCCGGTTCTTCTGCAGCTCTCCGGTGCCTTCTTCTTCAGCGCTGGCTGCCTGCTATGTTTGTGTGTTAGCTCGATTTCAAACAGGCAGCCAGCGCGGTCTTCTGTGACGTCAGGGTCTTCTGGTCTTCTCTTCCTTTCTTCCGATGTTGCCTCGTCGCCTGTTGTCGCTGTAATGATGGAAGCGCGCCTTGCATCCCATTTATATAGGCATCACCGTCCCATCATGCTCCGGTAGGTACCCACGTGGTGGGTGCACGTGGGTAGGCACCCACCACGTGGGTACCTGCCGGAGCATGATGGGACGGTGATGCCTATATAAATGGGATGCAAGGCGCGCTTCCATCATTACAGCGACAACAGGCGACGAGGCAACATCGGAAGAAAGGAAGAGAAGACCCTGACGCCACAGAAGACCGCGCTGGCTGCCTGTTTGAAATCGAGCTAACACACAAACATAGCAGGCAGCCAGCGCTGAAGAAGAAGGCACCGGAGAGCTGCAGAAGAACCGGGGTTCGCCGAGTCAAGAGCGGAAGAGGGGAGAAGATGGAAGAAGCCCCCCGGAGTCCGGAGAAGCCCCCCCCCCGGAGAGCGGAAGAAGAAACCCCCCCCGGAGAGCGGAGAAGACCCCCGGAGAGCGGAAGAAGAAGCCCCCCCTGGTAATTGAGCTAATAACGAAGACAGGGGGGGCGTCCGGAGCAGAATAATAAAATATTTTAAAAAGCCTTGTGTTGTGTGTTTATTAACTTTTACTTTTTGCCTCCAGGTGAATGGATAGGGGTACGATGTACCCCATATCCATTCACTTAGGGTGGGGGGCCGGTATCTGGGGGCCCCCTTATTAAAGGGGACTCCCAGATTCCGATAAGCCTCCGCCCGCAGACCCCGACAACCAATGGCAAGGGTTGTCGGGAAGAGGTCCTGTCCTCATCAACATGGGGACAGGGTGCTCTGGGGTGGGGGGGCCCGCAGTGCGCCCCCCTGCCGCAGAGCACCCAACCCCCCCATGTTGAGGGCATGCGGCCTGGCACGGCTCAGGAGGGGGGGGCGCTCGCTCGTCCCCACTCCCATTCCTGGCCGGCCAGGTAGCGTGCTTTGGATACGGGTCTGGTATGGATTGTAGGGGGACCCCTACGTCGATTTTTCGGCGTAGGGGGGGTCCCCTTACAACCCATACCAGACCTAAGGGCCTGGTATGCTCCTGGGGGGGAACCCATGCCGGTTTTGTTTTTTACAAATTGCCGTGGAGTTCTCCCTCGGGAAAGCATACCAAATGCCGTCGCTGGAATGGGCTTTTACAAGGTGTGACTAGTTTACACTTTGTAGAACCAGCCCTAATTTTACACTTGCAAAATAACACTTACGGCGCAAAAAGGAAGCTAGAAAGCTTTGTGGATCGCCTTAAGTGCTAATTTGCATACTAGCAACGGCATTTCGACTCGAAATGCCCCCAGCGGCGGATGCGGTACTGCATCCTAAGATTCGGCAGTGTAATTCAATTACACATGCCGGATCTTCTGTCTAACTTTGGGAAAAGCCTTTTGAGGATCGTTTCCAAAGTTACACACAGACTGAACAGCAGTTAAGTCGGAGTATCTCTTTTGAGGATCTGGCCCCATATTTCTTTATCCCAGTTTTATTAGAACAAGCTAGGTGAAACTACAAAATAACAGAAATAGACCTCAATAAGTACACCATTGCATACAATACAGCATACATAGCAGAAACGACGATATACAAAACAAGATGAGATAGTAAAAACGTACTTTTTAAGTTTTCTAAGGGGTGATGGCGATAGATAGAGCAAGAAATGTCCTGCTCCCTGCAGTGTCTTCTCAAAGCATGGTGGCTGTTTTTTACCTCCTGTGAAGATTCTACCCAGAATCCCCTGCTTACTAACAACTTCCTTTATAAAACACATACAGTAATTAAATAACAGTACTGAAGCAATATCGAAAAAGAACACTAGATGCACTCCACATATGATTGTCTTATGTAAATTACAAACTTTAAATGTTATTTCAACAACTCAGATACAGGTCATCCGAATATAAGTCTGATGGACAGAACATAAATAATGATCCAAAAACACCTAACACACAAATCGAAACATCAAATTAATGGTGCATGTCCATTGATACAAGTCCTTATATAAAAAGTCATTTCTGTGAGAGAGTGCGCAATATCCCTACAGCCTTAGTGGTGATTATTCATAATATAGGTGATAATCTTGCTCCCAAATTACCTCCGTGCTCTCTAGCTTCTCACCTCAGGTAACTATTAAATCAGCATAGTCTATGGTTCCTTGGACGTGTACTGATTTGTAGTCACCTCTTAGGGTCCTATAGTTGTTTCCGATGATCTGCTCTCACATATGTTGTGTCTCTTTTTTTCTCCCAGGGGATTCCCTCTAATGTCCTCTCAAAGAGGTATATATAAAGGAACAAGATCTCTCGTAGTGTAGTAACTTAGAATGAATTTATCAAACTCATACCATCATACAGTACACTCACATTAAAAAGCTGATTAACAGTGTATATCCACGAGCTCCGAGCTCGTTCCACAATTGCGTCATTTCCGGTATTCCTCCAATCACACCCTATGCGTTACATCACTTTCCCTGACACCTGTACATGACACCCAATTTCTGCTTTAGAAAATTAGCTATCTAATAAGCTATTAATTCTTATATTAAAGCAGTAGTAAATGACTGTAAAACCATTTTAAAAATGGCCCCCCTGCAGTGTTATGCCATACTGTGGGGGGCCATGGCATATTGACACATTATAGCATACTTACCTATCAAAGAGAGCCCTCCAATGTGGCACTGTAGCGAATCCCGAGCACTTCCATGTTCAATGGGGAGCATCCCCTGATGAAGTCACGTGACCGCGATGTAACGTGTAGGGCGGGAGTGAAGGCATACCGGAAGTGCCGCGATTGTGAAACAAGCTTGAAGATGGTGGATATATGCCATTACTCAGCTTTTTAAAGTGAGTGCACGTTATGATGTTATGATTTTGATAAATTCATTCTAAGTTACTACACTATGAGAGCGCTCTTCTTCCTTTATATATACCCCTTTGAGAGGACATTAGAGAGATATTGTCACTAAGGGTGTAGGGATATTTGTGTGTTAGGTGTCAAGCCTTGAGACACAAGTTATTATTTATGCACCAGAATTACCTTTTACATGATGTGGATCATTATTTATATTGCATGTTTTATACACCTATTTTCTATTGCTGCCGATTTAACACAGTATGAAGAGTGTGGCGATCGCTGGATGATTAGGGGCATTGATTGCTTTTAGCCTTGAGGTTACACCCATTAATGTTCAATTGGTTTATGCACTGAAGTCACTTTATGTTTATGTTGATGGTTATCTATTAGGAGTGATTAACTAGGTTTTACCTACCACAAGAGTTTACATCACATTTTGGTTAGACATGCCTTTTTAAGGTGCTTCACCTGTCATTTTTCAAATCGCTTTTTGGCGGCTAGCAGGGTGCTTTTAACCCCCGCTAGCAGCCGAAAAAAAGGGCTAAAAGTGCCCGCAATGCACCACTGCAGCGGTGCTTTGCCGTCGGTTTGGCTGCGCTTTGCCTGTGGTTCGGCGGCTCTGCCTATTGATTTCAATGGGCAGGGGTGCTTTAGGAGCGGTGTATTCACCGCTCCTAAATCGCTGCAAAGCAGGCTTCTGGCAGGACTTATTTTGATGCCCTGCCAGCGCAGCGCCCCAGTGTGAAAGCACACTGGGATTGCAGCTGAGGCTTTTTTCAGGCGCTTTACAGGCGCTATTTTTAGGACTAAAGCGCCCGAAAAACGCCTTCAGTGTGAAAGGGGTCTAACTGTCAGCGCCTCAACTACGCTCTAACAAGACAGTCAACTACTTTTAGGCCTGGTTCACACTGGTACGATTTCAGATGCGATTTGAGATGTCAAAACGCATCTCAAAAATCGGCGGCATTTGCCGGCAATGGCATCGTCCTAATCGGTGTGACGCCGCATCTGCGGCGCTGCACCGATTTCAAAAAGTAGTTCCTGTACTACTTTTAGTGATTTCGGCCCACGATTTACATTGACATCTGTGCAGAAACCTGCACAGATGTCTCTGAAATCGCAGCTGAAATCAGGACTGCCAGCGGGAGTGAAATCGTGCGAGTTCAGCTGAACTTGCACGGCTTCACTCCCGCAGCCCAGTGTGAACCTGGGCTTACATAAAAATGTATTAAGGGATTTTTATTCACACCATGTGCAGTGATCTGTGTTTTTCTACACCTGATTAATGAAGGTGCAGCACATAGAAAATTCACCCCTCTGTGTTATAGAGCAAAGGGGATGGTTTCTGTACTTTTGTTCTGTTTTGGTTGACCTGGTACCAGAGGTTGAGCATGCATTATCAAGCTGTGACAGGAAGTGTGTTACTGGCAAAATCACTAGGTGAAAATAAAGGGGAAAAAAAGCTTTTAAAAGAGAACTAATGCAGTCATCGAATCTAAGGCCTGGTATGCTACAGTATATAACTTGTAATTTTAGATAAACTTTAAGATTTGTCCCAACTAGTATTGAGTCAGAAGGACTGTCCAGGATGGTCTGCCTATTTCTACTGCCTGGGGCATGGGATCCCAGCAGTCAGACTCACTTGGAGCTACCTAGCGCTTTTGTACATGACCATTTGTGCTCTCCTTCTGACTTGCATTTCTAAACAATCTGAAATATTGTTTGAATTTTAAATTGGCTGTCACTTGTGTTTAATGTTGCATTTGTTTTGCTTTTTTCCACTCTATACAAGTCTGTGGGCGGCAATGTGAACTAATGGCAACTGTAAGTTTTATATTTGTCTAAAATATCTAAAATGATGGCATATCAAGTACACGCTATTTAATCCCTGAAAGCATGCTGTGTTTAATGTTTTCCTGAGTGTGACACCCAGGAACACTAGCTCTAAGGGCTCATTTCCATTAATAGTTTTACCACCCCCGTAAGCTGTAAAGGCAGCCAGATCAGGTTGTGCACATGCTGCAGCAAAAATGAAACCCACTGCTCTCGTACTCTGGGGCTCTAGACTGATACTCTATAGATATAGGACTATCACAGTTAGTTCTGGACTAATCCCCATTACGAGGGCTTGCTATAATAGTGCCTTAAAAAGGAGGTACGGGAAAAAAAATTAAAAGCCAGCAGCTACACATACTGCAGCTGCTGGCTTTTATTAAATAGACACTTACCTATCCTGTGGTCCCTCGATGTCGGCAGTAGGGTTCCCGGCGTGAAGCCGAAAGGCTACACTGTGGCCGCCATTGCGGGTAAGGGAACCCGGCAGTGTAGCTATTTGGCGGCCAGGGGAGGAGGAGGAGGGAGCCTTGTGGTGACGTCACTGCCACGTCACGGCTGGACTCCCGGAAGTGAGAAAGGATACCTGTCAAAGACAAGTTGCCAGTCCCCCCCCCCCCCCGAAAGGTGCCCATCGTGGCACCGGAGGGGGGAGGAATCCGATGAGCGGAAGTTCCACTTTAGGGTGGAGCTCCACTTTAACCACTTAACCCCCGGACTATATTGCTGGTCAAAGACCAGAGCACTTTTTTGCGATTCGGCACTGCGTCGCTTTAACTGATAATTGTGCGGTTGTGCGACGTGACTCCCAAACAAAACTGGCGTCCTTTTTTCCCCACAAATAGAGCTTTATTTTGGTGGTATTTGATCACCTCGGTTTTTAGTTTTTGCGCTATAAACAAAAATAGCGACAATTTTGAAAAAAATGAAAATGTTTTACTTTTTGCTATAATAAATATCCCTCAAAAATATATAAAAAACTTTTTTTTCCTCAGTTAAGGCCAATACGTACTCTTCTACATATTTTTCGTAAAAAAAGTGTTTATTGATTGGTTTGCTCAAAAGTTATAGCGTTTACAAAATAGGGGGTATTTTTATGGCATTTTTATCAATATTTTTTTTTTACTAGTAATGGCGGCGATCAGCGATTTTTTTTTCGGTACTGCGACATTATGGCGGACACTTTTGACACATTTTTGGGACCATTGGCATTTTTATAGCGATCAGTACTATAAAAATGCTACTGGCAGTGGAGGGGTTAACACTAGGGGGCAGGGGAAGGGGTTAAGTATGTTCCATGGGTGTGTTCTAACTGTAGGGGGGTGGACTGATATGGGGAAATTACTGGTCTTCTGTTCATACATTGTATGAACAGAAGATCAGCATTTCTCTCCCTGACAGGACCGGGAGCTGTGTGTTTACACACACAGCTCCCGGTCCTTGCTCTGTAACTAGCGATCGCGTGTGCCCGGCGAGGATCGCGCCCACCGGGCACGCGCACGGTAGTCGGGGGCGCGCACCTCCCCTAGTGGCCTGCGAGAGAGCCGACGTATAGCTACGGGCTCTCGCACAGGGGAGCCGACCTGCGGCGGCTGGTCGGCAAGCAGTTAATGAATTATGCTCTGGCTCAGGTATGTGTGTATGAGTGTCTGCAGCTGCTGTCTGTCCGGTATGACAACATTGTCATTTTAAATTCTTGTCATGTTGGATGTGTACGCCTAATTTTTATATAGGTAATTTTCGTATTTCCATAAAGCGGTTTATCAATTATACTAGTTATTCCTCATTGACGATACTCTTGGGGACCCGTAGTCTTCTTTATTATATGCTGTTGGTAATCTAGAGGATCACGCCCCTTCTCCCCTTTTTTTCCTTTCACTATAGGGGCAAGGGTTTTTAGTGTATTTGTATATAATGTAGTGCCCTGCTTCGGTCTCCAGCTGAGGTGAGGTTACAGTGACATTACATTTTTTTTATTTATATAAAAACCTCTGTCACGTTCAGCAGGCAGTACCACTATTGACTCATTCAAGTTGATTGGACTGCTCTTCAACTGCCCTGCACCCGAATGCAATGTGGTAAGGTGGTGCATTCTTAGCAGGGTTAAAACAGGCAGTGAGGTGACTTAACCTCACCTCTGAAAAATGAACAGAGGGGTGGCAAGAGTGCCAAGTTCTTTACCAGCTCACAAACTGAAACAGTGTTTAGGGCTGTCCACCCTCAAGGACTTATTAAAGCAGTAGCAAACTCTCATAACAAAAGATGAAAAATCATGAATATATAACCGTGTATATATAATATTATTCACAGTAGCGCTCTTAAATGTTCACATTGTGTTCAAAGAGAGGGGGAGCAATGCCAGGTTCAAGGGTGCAGATGTTCCTAAGACCCTACGAATAAACTTGATCAAACTATCATTAGGGCCACTGTTCATCATTGCTCTTATTTCCCTCCCATTTGTCAGGTATTTACACATACGTTTAATCAGAACAAAAATTGGTTAGAAGGCATGGAGGTCAGCAATGTGTGTGCTTCAGGGGCTGCATACAGTATACTGCATACTTTTGTTGTCCGAAATTAACATAAGCTGTTGCCTGGGTACTGTGCCACATGAGTGTGGTAATCTGTTCAATGGCATTAGTTAATTTTTTGTAAATAAACCAGCCTATACAATTGACCATGTAGTTGCCATCATCCCTTAAAACTTTGTAATGTGGAAACCTCTAGGGTTGGGATTATGTGGGCAACAAAAAAAATATATATTCAAAAAATTATAAAAAATATATTTTAATACATATGCGTAGAAAAATTACAAAAATTACATGAAATACAAAATTGGTGGAAAGAAAACAAAACATTTACATTGAAAACATATAAATAGACAGATTGACACTATGCCATGTTACAACATGAAATTCACCCCAAAGAGGTGAATTTCTGAAAGATGGACTGATCCGACGCGTTTCCGAAAAAACTTTCAAAGTTTGATCTTCATCAGGGATGTAAAGTGTCTTTACTGTCTGAATAGAGAAAATGTTGATTGAAAAATATATACAATGAAATTATATTCAATATTGTACAAGTTCATACAGATGCAATAAAAAACTCACTTCGTAGTGCCTATGGCTGTGTCTCCATTCTACACCTGAAATAACCTCCACAGTGCTGACCCAAGATCCCCAAGCCGATCCGTAATCCAAATCCACATAAAATCGCCAAACACTATCTCATCAGAGATTGAGACCAAAAAGGTCAAAAAAGGCGTTTAAAAGAGTGAATCTAACAAAGGAAAAAACAATACATAGTAAAAAAGGTCATTCAAAAACTCATGGATGGTGAAAGCAAGTCTGTATTTGTCAAAAGACAAAATAAAGAAATCCCACTTACTTGATGGAAAAGTGGACTAACTCTCAAGATGAAATGTTTTCCATATGGAGAGAAAAAGGTGCCCCAAAGAATATGTAACCTGTGGAGATTATCCAGCATATATACTAAAAAACAGAGGGAAAAGAACAGCACCATTTAGAAGGAATACATCAATTGGGAGAAAATTATCTTTACCATGAGAAAATGGAGAAAAACTTACTAAGTATGTAAACCAAAAGGACTTCCAGCAGCGAGATCCTGGGTGGAAAGCACCTTCTTATGGATGTTGTACAGAGATCAATTAGATGCTCCTTGCAAATGCTGAGGAGGGAGAATGACACCATTCAAACTCCCCGGCGTTCTTATATAGCATGGCTATAACTCTCATTGGTTAAAAAGATACCATGTGACCGCATCAGCTGTATGATGCATCACATGTTAAGTAATGACTGAAAGAAAAATCCCTTAATGATATAGGTGGAGTGTAGAATGTGCCGCCCATACATGGACAACCACTCATAGCAGTACTGCAGATGGGCCGTGCTGGAAGTCTGCACAGCTGATGACACAAACAAGGTGTGCACCGTGCTGAGCAGAAAAATCAGCAGCAATTACAAACAGCTAACAAGGAGCTGTCTTGAGCATTTGCCTAGTAAGCCAATGGTACATAGCAGAAAAAAAAAAAAAAGTGGGCGCTGTGTTTGACAATAGAGAAATTGGTGGACAGAAACACCAAATCCCATTGTGCAGGATAGAAAAATATTCCAGTCAAAAAAAAGATTATTAATACGGGTTTTGCTTATAAATAAACAAAACATGCTTGTTTAAATGTATTGTCTCTATCATGGCTTGTAAAACCAATGAAAAAGCAATTTAAAAAGAAAATATATAATAATAAAGGCAAAAAAACGGAAAGAAAGCGCCTGGCTAGGTACACTGCTGGATGCAGTTCGTGGGTGGTTGACCAAAAGCTATAAAGGGGATTGTGGTCATCTTTTAGAGAAAGAATAGGGGAAATGCCACAAAAAGACACAAATAGCCGGCGGTGCCAGGGAATGACCCCAGTAAAAAGGGGATCAAGAGGGTCTACAGTTTGAGGGTTGCCCAAACAGACACTTCTTACCCTGGCACCGGATGAGAAGGAAAGCGATTGGGACTGGAAAGGAGGGCCTAATCTTGGGGGCAGTGCGGAGGTTCCCGCAGATGATGGGGGACACATGAAAGGGCACTTGAAGTATTGAGCTCATATGCATACAAGAATCATGAACAAATTTCCAAAACAAACAATACAAAATTGTATATATATATATATATATATATATATACATATATATATATATATATATATATATATATATATATATATATATATATATATATATATATATATATATATATGAAATAGATATCTTCCAAAAAATAAATACTGGAGATAAATCTTCATGAGTTACAAAGTAACAAATATAGTAAACCCCATATGATGTAACATTGTAGCTCCTATTGAAAAACAACAAACTATACTGTAAAAAAATCCCAAAAGGAAAGAAAGACAGAGAGAGGTGGAAAAATGGGAGGAGGAAAGCCTAGGGGCCAAAGTTGGAAATTTGGCCCATATATACAATTAAAAAGTCAATAAAGAATTGTCTAAAAATGAAATGAGAAGATGATATTCAATCAGTTTTCCCTGAACTGAATCCCTCCAAGAAGGGTCTAAAACTCTCCATCTCATTGAGTCCTGGGGGGGTGGTTGCCCTAAGACGTCTAATCCAGCGCATTTCCCGCTGGAGCAGGGTCTTGTTCCAATCACCTCCCCTTAGTGGAATATGGATACGCTCCAAAACATAGAAAGAAACCCTTGGTATTCTATAATGGTGGCATTTAGCAACATGTCAACCAAGTGGGAGATATAGATTCCCTATGGTCATACTGTATACATGTTTCTCAACACGTTTCCTTAATTCCTGTCTTGTCTTTCCAATGTAGAACCCTCCACATTGACAGGACATGAGGTAAACAACACCCTGTGTTTTGCAATTTGCATAATGACGGGATTTAGTTAATTTTTTTGTGGGGGGGGGGGGCTGTTTGCATGGGGGCATACAATATTATGCTATTGGGCCCTGTGATTTCTAGTTGCGCACCTGTCTGGTTGGTTTGTAATGTGGACTGCAGTGCAGATCTGTGTTTAACAGGATTGGGCACACTGAGTTTACTACCGCTTTCATCCCTGTTGCCTGGGTGTAACACGGTTGTATCTAGATGGGGCTCCTTGTAAAGGGAGATAAACTGAACCTTCAAGGCCTGATTGGAAATGGTTGCATTAGTTTTGCAGTCTACAGTAAATACCTGTCAGAAAAGCTGTATATGCTTCAACCCTTCCACTCTACCGAAAAGCACATTACATCTGGCGGATGCCATAAAGTCAGTGAAATGCATAATCATTCACCTTTGCTCCTCTGACAAGATCTACATATTAGGCACTGATTGGGTGAGCTGAGGATGTCTTCAGGATGTCTGCAACATATGCTGCAAAAAAGGGAAGCAAGATGTTTGGATAATGTCAAAATGACATGTTAATTTATGGAAATGTATTCTCAACAGGTAATTAACCATCTTGGCTCCCTGTGTCTTTTTATTTTTTTATTTTTTAGCATGTACCTCAGGGACCTTCTCATTGATTATTAAATGTGTGGCTAGACAATAGCAAGTACTATTTTGAAAGGGCAGACAAATAAAAAGCTTCTACATTTCATTAACCTGACATTAATGTAACACTTTAATGAGTATGCACTTTTAGCAGTAAGTATCAAGTCTATGGAGCCTCTTTAGGAGTTAACAGCACTAGCTGATCAATGATGGCTGGAGGGGAACCACAATAAATAGAGCTTATAACATAAGGTACTTAAAACTATTGCTTATTTGTTCTCTCATAATAATCCCAGTGTTTCATTATATATCGGAACAGACTCCAAATCAGTTCTTTCATAACATTGGCCTTTTTTTGTGAAATGAAAGGTTTATACATTTAAATAAAGCAGTGTTTTTTATCAGCTGTTCCACACAGTGTGCATATATATTCAGCGGGTCTGAACAGAAATAGCTTCAGCACATTTAGAAAAGCCTTGATCCTGTAATTAGTTTATAAGCCAATAATGTATAATAATATTCATCTCATACCCAAGCCTGGTACCAAAGTCATATTGTATCTGGCAAATCACAGATCAGCTACAAACGTTAGTGACATCAAAAGAAATGAGTATTAATACAGCTTTCCAGTGAGCAAAATATGTGAAGCATAAAGAGCATTTTTAGGCATGTTCAGTTTTCAGTCAACTTATGCTATGCAGCAAACACTGCAGCTGGTATAAAGTCAAAAAGTCCTCTAAGGTTACTATTATCTGAGTTTTGCGTAATCCACTGTAGCAAGATTTCATGGCGCTCCTTACATTTGGGATAGGTGTGCCTCCTTCCTGAGGCGATGCGTACCATTTTTCAATTGCAGACTGCTTTATCAAGACTTGCAGTGGTTTGTTAGATAATACATGTCATGAAATACGTACTGGTAAGCACAATGCTTCCCAGATCACCAGTACATGACATTTAGCCTAGGTTCACACTGAGTGCGGGAATGGTGCGTGTTAGGCTGAACTCCCACCATTTCATTCCCGCATGTCAGTCCCAATTTCGGTGGCGATTTCAGAGACATCTGTCTGTGTTTCTGCACAGATGTCAATGGAAATCGCACCCCAAAATCGCAAAAAGTCGTACAGAAACTACTTTTTTAAATCATTAGGACGGTGCCATTGCCGCTGATTTGACATGTCAAATTGCACCAATGTGAACCAGGGCTAAGGGGTAGATTTAAAAAAGCTGGTGCACTCAGAATCTGGGACAGCTGTGCATGGTAGCCAATCAGCTTCTAACCTCAGCTTGTTCAGTTAAGGTCCTTTTACACATACGGACAGTATGTCCGTATTTCATCCATCCATTTTTGGATGAAATACGGACATACATTAATCCCTATGGGATAGCAGGTGAACATCCGTGACACCCGATCTCATCAATCCCCGCTATGGTCCGATTCTGCAGACGGAGGAAAATCCTATTTTTCCATCTGTCTGCAGAGAAGATCGGGTGAACACAGACAGACGATCTGTGTTCATCCGATCCCCCCCATAGGGGAGAGCGGAGATCTGACAGTGTACAGGGACCTGTCATCTGCCGGCTCAGCAGGGTTCAACGGAGCGATCCCCACTGAGCAAGCAGATGAGACATCTACGGATCCTCGCGGGATCCGTACATGTGAAAGGGGCCTTAAACTTTGTCAATAAAACCTGGCTAATTGGTTTTCTATGCAGAAGTGAGCCTGATTTTGCATTCTCCAGCTTTAGTAAATAAATCCCAAAGTGTAAAATTCTAAGCCCTTCAGGTCTAGGGGCCCATTGACACTATTGCACTGAGATACCACACCTTATGTTAAGACAGCCCAATTATTTTCCTACTGTAACACACATAAAAACGTGCAAGTGGAAGTGTTGTTGGTGCGCTGCAACGTGCATCTGTTTGCAAAGTGGGTAAGGATGCCTTTGATTTTGAATGGCACTGCAACACAAAAACATGCATAACACACATTACTGTGAATTGCAGCACAATAGCATGAATGGGTCCTTAAACGGAACATACTTAGAGCCAGGGCAGTGACAAAAGCCATAGCGGCTCATGCAGCTGCTATGGACCCTAAGGGGGTCCCTTTAGGGAGGCTATTTATGAAAACAAAACTTTTGAGTATATGTGGTTTGATGTCAGACTTCAGAATGACCCTTGTCACTAGAGATGAGCTTGGGCAGCGTTTGATACTGGCACAGTGGAATTGGGTTCCCAAGGGTTTACACAAAAGTTTTTTCTCAGTGCTCCACACTATGTTGGTAATGTCAAAAAGAGGTAGGCACCATGCTTCATGTCTTCTGGTGCTGCCCAGGTATCACAGGCTTTTGGAAACAAGTTTCACAGGTCATCCTGAAGCTGACGGATATCCAGATGCCAGATGATCCAGCGGCATTTCTCCTCCATCTAAATCTAATGTCAGTGAAACGCTACAAACAATCCCTTCTAATACACCTTCTGATTGCAGCCAAATCTTGTAAATCAACCTACTGGGAACAAACTAAACCTACTCCAATTAGCCTATGGTTATCCAAGGTCAACAAACTCTAAATTATGAAAGAGTTAATGGTAGCAGCTAACGCTGAAGAGGAACAAGTTTGTAAAACTTGGTTCTATTGGACTATATTTACTTATTCAACAAAGTATCTTGCCCTAATGCATGAGACCTAATAGTGGATATTCAAATCTTAATCTTCTGCTATCCCAATACAGATCTCCCATGGGTCTTCACGCAGCCACTTCCCTCCTCTTTTCTAACCTCCCCCAACCCCTTTTTTTTCTGATCTTTGTTCCATGTTAGCCAGGTCTTCTATAATTAGTTACGACCAACTGTAAATACTTCAGGTTCGGGAACCTATTAAGCAGGCTATAAGCTTGTTTGTTGTAACCTATTATTCACCTTCATAGACATTTTATAGCGTATAATCAATGCTGCAGTGATGCACACGCATACATTGTACTTTCGGAATATTGTATACACAGTCAGTTCATCTGTGTTTTTTCTGTTATCGTATGTACTGACTTTGTATACTTCTGTATGACTGTACTTTTGAAATTAAAAGTCTGATGCCCCGTACACACGATCAGTTTTCCTGTTGGAAAAAGTCTGATGAGAGCTTTTGGTCGGGAATCCTGACCATTCGTATGTTCCATCAGACTTTTTCCAACGGAAAAGCTGCTGGAAAAAGATAGAGAGCAGGATCTCTTTTTTCCGTAAGGAAAAAAAATGATTGGAATTTCTGTTCGTGTGTACAAATCCCAATGTGCAAAATTCCGACGCATGCTCAGAAGCATAGAACTTAAGTCACCGGTCAACAGTTCAAATTTTTGTGTGACCGTGTGTATGCAAGGCAGGCTTGAGCGTAATTCCGTCGGAAAAAACATCAGGTTTTTTTTTCCCGAAGGGAAAACCGCACATGTTTATGGGGCAATATAGTTTTGTAACACCACATACCGCATTATCGAAAATTCCAAGCTTGCTAACTAAATGATTTACATTTTTTGTGTTGCATTAAAAGACGCTGTCTCCACTGTATGTTTTTTTTTTTTTTATTATTGATACTTGTCACCCATGACAGTGTCCAATTTCTTATGACTGTCTTAAGAGTAGATTGACTACTAGCCCTAAATATTTCCAGAATCTATAAACAGAAATTTACCACTAATAGACTGCAATAGGATTTGCCAATAAGTTTGAGTTTGAAACTGGTTATACACACTTCTAGACTATTATATTATTTATTAGAATAAGTATTATTCATTATTTACACATACAGTGTATTTATGAAGCTAATCTCTATTTTTCTGGTATGCGTGTGCATTGTATACAGCGGTGCAGTAAGATGCTATTCATGTTTCTGGCTGTTTAAATGACTTGGTGTCCTTGCTGATGGATAGAATTGTACCCTGAACAAGAACATTGAAAGTTTAACTGTCAGAAACATAAATATGATGACCTTTGTTCTCGCATGTCATTATTATGCTGGCACCAACAATACTACTAAGCCAATTACTAGTTTTCCAAGGCTATGATTTCCCACATGCTTTTTCCTCATTAGGCATATACTCTATGAGGTTCAACGAACCAGGAATGGAGCTGAGAAATACTGGTATAAATGGTTGAACTTTTGGTTTGTTAAAGGAATACAAACAGATTCGTGGGTGTCCAGTATATGAAAGGTTTATAGTAGATAAACACTTCTAATTACCGGGAATCACAGTTTGTTTTCCTTCTATGTATGTGTTTATATGCCTGCACGAATCACATCAGACAGTTCTTTCACTACTGAGGCAATGCAACACATGTATTGCACAGCTATTTTATACATAAGGTGCCATAAATTGGAAGTAAGTCATACCGACTGGAGTTCAGATCCTCAGGGTCTATTCACACCTTTGAATTGTTTTACATTTGTTTCAATATGTTTGTGATATTTATATGTCAATCACTGTATGCAAATTGCTCTTGAAAGTAGATAAAAATTACAGCAAGCAGCTTAGACATACAAAAGCTTCAAACTAAAATGCTTAACTGTGAACTATTCATTATGACAGTCAGACATACTGCACTGAAGGGTCGTTTAGCTTTTTTTCTTTTTCAAGCAGATTAGGTAGTTGGTGTATATTGGTGGCTAAGTGGTTAGCACTCCTGCAGCTCTAGGCCCTGTGTTCAAATTGACTTGGAATACTATCTGCATAGGTCTGTGTACCAAATACATACTGGTAGATTAACTGACTCCCTCCTAAATTGCTCCTAGTGTTATGCTAGCCATGACTCTATTTGTGGCCTGTTCTGCTAACTTGGCAGCAATTTGAGCCTTGGGGTCTGTTGACTCCACCAGCCTAAAAAAAACTTTGATTGCAAAATCAAAGAAGCTAAGTGAAAAGGGTTCTGGGGGTATACAGAGAAATCTACCCATGTATGGCTAGTCTTAGAGGAAGTAAACTTGTGTAAAAAAAAAACTGCAAGACAAAGGCATAATGAGCTACTATGCATAGCATAGTAGCTCATTATGAATTACTTACCTTAGATCAAACCCACCGAAGCTGTCCTTGTCTCCCCCTCTGGCCGTTAGACATCTCTCCCAGGGGTTTTGTCTGGGTTTCACGGCTCCGGCGCTGTGATTGGCCTGAGCCGCGATGACGGCACGCGAGAGATGTCGGTAACGGCGCGCAGACTGATGCAGCGGCACATAGGTGCCATTGCGTCAGTCTGCTCTAGTGCGCATGTGCCATGCAGGGGATATCTCCTAAACCGTGCAGGTTTAGGAGATATCCTGGTAAGCTACAGTAATATAGGCTTACCTGTAGCATAAAGTTTAAAAATAGGGTTTACAACCACTTTAAGCTGGCTATTGATGGATTGAAATTTGTCTGGTTTAGCAGGAACTGCACTCAATTTGATCCATCTGTGTCCATTCCTGTTTGATAGAAGTCAATTTAATGATTGACTTGTGTTGAACGGGACTATTGGAAAATATTTCTTTATTTAGAACCTGCAGCCAACTGGCTGCAGAGCAGATCAATGTATTCTGACTGCAAAGGAGTCCCTGCTGTCAGAATACAATAACGCAGCGGGGAGGGTTCCTTCATCCACCTTGCTTTTGTGGATGGGGCAATATGTTTGTTTTAGTTTTTCTTATGAAATAAAGCGACCCATCTATGGGCAGCCTAAAGCCTCATCCACACAATGAGAAAACCGGATGGAAAATCCCACTTTGGACGCCATCATACGATATTCTGATAGTTAGGACACAGCTTTCATCCGTTTTTTTCCAAAGGGACAAACCCCAAAAAAATTCTCGTACGATACCAGATCGTAGGATTTTCATTTAATTAGTATAGTTTTCATCCGAAAATACAATATAAATATGTTACATCACTTCCAAATTTGTTCTCTGTCTAACGATAATTTGTTTTACTATAGAAAACCTATTTACAATCGATATGGAGACTAGCATGCAAAAAAAACATTCTTCCATTAATCTCATTGTGTGTACTAGGCTTAAAGCGGGGGTTCACCCTTAGAAGGCACTTTTCCCCCTTAGATTCCTGCTCGTTATTACTAGGGGAATCGGCTATTTATTTAAAAATAGGTGCAGTACTTACCCGTTTACGAGACGCATCCTCTCCGTCGCTTCCGAGTATGGGCTTCGGGAATGGGCGTTCCTTCTTGATTGACAGGTTTCCGAGAGGCTTCCGACGGTCGCATCCATCGCGTCACGATTTTCCGAAAGAAGCCGAACGTCGGTGCGCAGGCGCAGTATAGAGCCGCACCGACGTTCGGCTTCTTTCGGCTACGAGTGACGCGATGGATGCGACCGTCGGAAGCCTCTCGGAAGACTGTCAATCAAGAAGGAACGCCCGCTCCCGAAGACCATACCCGGAAGCGACGGAAGAAGATGCAGCTCGAAAACGGGTAAGTACTGCACCTATTTTAATACAAATAGCCGATTCCCCTAGACCGAACGAGCAGGAATCTAGGGGAAGAAAAAAATTTTTTTTAGAAATGGGTGAACTCCCGCTTTAAGTATGGTCGTGGCATTGATTGTGAACTCTCTTGGAGGACTGATGCATTGGGGTTGATTTACTAAAGGCAAATACACTGTGCACTGCATGTGCACTTGTCCAGAGCTTAGTAAATAAGGTAAAACTTCACTTTGCAAAGAATACTCAATCCCATGCAAGGAAAATTAAAAACAGTATTTTTGCTTGCACATGATTGGATTATAGAAACCAACAGAGCTTCCCCTCAGATCTAGAGCAAATGCACAGTATATTTGCCTTTAGTAAATCACCCTCTATGTGTAATGTGTCATTGCTGTATAAAAAATAGAAATAAATAAAGCTAATGTGATTTCACTGTTTGGTTAGACAGTTTTTTTCTGAATTCCAACTGTCGTGGTTGTGTGAAATGAAGATTTGCTGAAATATGAATAGGGGAATCTAATTTCATCAACAATTTGCTAACAGAATATGATCATTTGCTTGGTGAAACAGAATTATAAAATGGGGAAGCAACAAAATAACTTGGTAATCAAGTATGACCTAAAGTTAAACACTTGACTGATTTACTAAAGGCAAATAGGCTGTTTCGTTTGCAAGGCGATTTTTCTTAGTTTCATTAACCCCTTCCCGACCGCCGCATGTACATATACGTCGGCAGAATGGCACGTACAGGCACATTGGCGTACCTGTACGTCCCTGCCTAGACGTGGGTGGGGGGTCCGATCGGGACCCCCCCCGCGACTTGCGACGGTCGGGTCCCCTCGGGGAGCGATCCGGTATGACGGCGCGGCTATTTGTTTATAGTTGCGATCGCTCCCCGGAGCTGAAGAACGGGGAGAGCTGTATGTAAACACGGCTTCCCCGTGCTTCACTATGGCGCTGCATCGATCGAGTGATCCCCTTTATAGGGGAGACTCGATCGATGACGTCATTCCTACAGCCACACCCCCCTACAGTTGTAAAAACACACACTAAGGGAACACTAACTCCTACAGCGCCCCCATGTGGTTAACTCCCTAACTGCAACTGTCATTTTCACAGTAAACAATGCAATTTAAATGCATTTTTTGCTGTGAAAATGACAATGGTTCCAAAAATGTGTCAAAATTGTCCGAAGTGTCCGCCATAATGTCGCAGTTACGAAAAAAATTGCTGATCGCCGCCATTAGTAGTAAAAAAAAAAAAATTATAAAAATGCAATAAAACTATCCCCTATTTTGTAAACGCTATAAATTTTGCGCAAACCAATCGATAAACGCTTATTGCGATTTTTTTTTACCAAAAATAGGTAGAAGAATATGTATCGGCCTAAACTGAGGGAAAAAAAAAAATTATATATGTTTTTGGGGGATATTTATTATAGCAAAAAGTAAAAAATATTGCATTTTTTTCAAAATTGTCGCTCTATTTTTTTTTATAGCGCAAAAAATAAAAACCGCAGAGGTGATCAAATACCACCAAAAGAAAGCTCTATTTGTGGGGAAAAAAGGACGCCAATTTTGTTTGGGAGCCACGTCGCACGACCGCGCAATTGTCTGTTAAAGCGACGCAGTCCCGAACTGTAAAAACACCTTGGGTCTTTAGGCAGCATTATGGTCCGGTCCTTAAGTGGTTAAGGTAGTAAAAATTCACTTTGCGACAGTAAAAAAAAAAAATCGTTTTCCCTAATTAGATGATGGCAGTCAGCAGAGCTTAACCTAATTCACTAAAGCCGGTCGTAGACGGTTCAAATCTCAGCAGGTTCAGCAGGGACTAGCCGCGATTCGAACCATGTATCGATAGGCCGATTGTACCCAAGTCGATTCATTGATTGACTTGGGTACAAACTAGCATGTTGGATTTTTAGGATGCAAATACTATATTCGCTAGCAATAATCACTGTGTTCCCAGCCAGGAAAGCTACTGCTGTTAGAACACAATCATTTTGTGGGAGGGATTCCCCCATCACTGACTGTGGTGATACGGTATAGGAACGATTTTCTTTCCACGGGTCGCAGGAGAGAAAATTATATCATCTCTGGCCTGCCTCAGATAAGGGAATTTGTTTTGGTGTTTTTTAGTATATCAACTCTAAAATATCATCCTTCACAACAGTAAAAAAAAGTGGATTAGAGGCCCCCAATGGGAAAAGTAAGATTTAATCAATATCTCAATGTACACAACAACAACTTCCAAAATTTTTAAATAATGAATTTTATTGAACATTTGTTTAGCTCATTACATGAAAGGTTAATAATATAACTTAGATTACAAAATCTTCAGTTTTACTCAAATTAGTTGATGCAAAAATAAATACACCCCACAACAAAAACTACTACATCTTGTATTTTGTATGACCTCCATGATTTGTAAGGACAGCACAAAGTCGGCTAGGCATGAAATGAAAAAGTTGGTGACATATTGCAACATCTATCTTTTTCTCTTCTTCAAGAACGACCTCTTTTAAAATCTAGATGCTGGATGTGATGTTTAACCACTTAAGCCCCGGACCATTTTGCATCTAAATGCCCAGGCCAGGTTTTGCAATTCGGCACTGCGTCGCTTTAACAGACAATTAAGCGGTCGTGCGACGTGGCTCCCAAACAAAATTGGCGTCCTTTTTTCCCCACAAATAGAGCTTTCTGGTGGTATTTGATCACCTCTGCGGTTTTTATTTTTTGCGCTATAAACAAAAATAGAGCGACAATTTTGAAAAAAATGCAATATTTTTTACTTTTTGCTATAATAAATATCCCCCAAAAACATATATATATATAAAAAAAAAATCCTCAGTTTAGGCCGATACGTATTCTTCTACCTATTTTTGGTAAAAAAAATCGCAATAAGCATTTATCGATTGGTTTGCGCAAAATTTATAGCGTTTACAAAATAGAGGATAGTTTTATTGCATTTTTATTAATTTTTTTTTTTTTTACTACTAATGGCGGCAATCAGTGATTTTTTTCGAGACTGCGACATTATGGCGGACACTTCGGACAATTTTGACACATTTTTGGGGCCATTGTCATTTTCACAGCAAAAAATGCATTTAAATTGCATTTTTTATTGTGAAAATGACAGTTGCAGTTTGGCAGTTAACCACAGGGGGCGCTGTAGGAGTTAGGGTTCACCTAGTGTGTGTTTACAACTGTAGGGGGGTGTGGCTGTAGGACTGACGTCATCGATCGAGTCTCCTTATAAAAGGGATCACTCGATCGGTACGCCGCCACAGTGAAGCACAGGGAAGCCGTGTTTACATACAGCTCTCCCCGTTCTTCAGCTCCGGGGAGCGATCGCGACGGAGCGGCTATAAACGAATAGCCGCGCCGTCGTCCCGGATCGCTCCCCGCGGGTATCCGACCGCCGCAGATATAGAGCAGTGCATCTGTGAATTCATGATACCATCAATGATATGCAGCTCCCCGACACCAGTAGCACTCATGCAGCCCCACAGAAGGACACTGCCACCAGTTCCACTGTAGGCACCATGTATTTTTCATTTTTCTTTGTACTCCTCACCTTTGCGACGCCATACAGTTTTGAAGCCATCCATTCCAAAAACATTTATCTTGGTCTCATCACTCCCGAGTCCCAGTAGTCTTTTTTTATATTTTAGCATGGGCCCTGGCAAAATCTTGGCAGGCTTTTTTGTGCATTGGCTTTAAGAGAGGCTTTGTTCGTGGACGACACCCATGCATGCTATTCCTCTGCAGTGTCCGCCATATTGTCTCACGAGAAACATTCATCCCAGTTTGGCTTTCTACTTCTTTCGCTAACTACAGTGAACTTGCATAGCGATTTTCTTCAACCCTGCTCATCAGAAGACGCTCCTGTCAAGATGTTTACTTCCGTGGACAGCCTGGGTGTCTGTGTGAGGTGGTTGCAGTTCCATCTCTGTTAGTTTTTTGTATTGCTTTTGCTACTGTATTCTGACTGATAAGTAAAGCTTTGCTGATCTTGTAGTCCTTACCTTTCTTATGTAAAGAAATGATTTTCTTTCTCAGGCCTTGTGATATTTCTCTTCCATGTGGTGCCATTGCTGACAGCATGAAATGGGAAGGGTTTTTATAATCAACTGTCTGAATGTCACCTACCCAATTTAGCTGATGGATGAACAAGGGGCACTACTGTATAGGACACTTTCTTGACTCCCCCCCCCCCTACCTCATACTTTGTACAGAATTTGGAGATGCTCCTCTCTGATGCACTTCAAAAAGAAAAAGCCCCAACCTCCCAGTTCGAACACAGTTTGAAAATAGATGCACACAGGAGCCTTCTCAGTGTGGCTGCATCTCCATGTTGTACAAATTATTTGTTTCCCACTCATCAGAACATTCCTATCAACTAGCTTGGGAGAGGGACTTGGGCATGGCCCCTGAGGTAGAGGTTTTGCAAACCTGGACCACACTTATCCACACGGGCATTATAAATTGCCCTGATTGAGGCAGGATATAAAGTGTATCTCCAGAACGCTTCTCTAAAATGTACCTGTGTCGCCCTCTTGCTTCAGGGGTTGTGGTCAGACGGGCTCGGCTCTCTACACATGGTGGGCTTGCCCTAAAGTTTGCTGTTTTTGGATTCGGGTTCATTCCTTAAGATATTCAGTTATCTTGGTCAACATTACTAAAATAGCCAGAGAAACATGCAGACTTTAGTTTATTATATGTTTCTAGCAGCCAAAATCCCTATAGCTACTGCATGGAAAAGCCCAGAGATTGACTTGGCTTTAACCCCCCTGACGGTAAACCCGAGCGCGACTCGGGTCTGGTTTTTTATGTTACTATCGGTTAGTCCGAGTCGCGCTCGGGATGAATGTGCAGAGAGCGCAGCGGTGTTCCTTACCTTGTCCAGGCGATCCAGCGATGATCTATCATTGCTGTGATCGCCGCCGAGACACACACCGCGCCGTCCATCGCTCATCTGACTTCCTGGTTCCGTTCCCATGCACCGCAATGGTGCATGGGAACGGAACTGGGAGGGAAATTCAAATGTTGCACCAACACAAACACATAAAAAGGTGGTGATACAATGTAATCTGAGAGGATTACACTGTATCACTTTGAAAACTGACACAGTGCCCTTTCATTGCCCCTTGCCATTGTCATTGCTGACATATAAAACCTTATAAACCATATAAAAAATGGCATCAAAAAAGCGCTGTCCTCCAAATGCGCTTTTGGACCAGCTGAGCGACAGCGATAGCGGCAGCGACACGGAGTTGCTCGCAGATCAGAGCGACAGTGAATCATATGGAGATTTATCATCTGGATCTGACACTGACACTGATATAGAAAGTGACGCCGCAGATGATCCCGCACCTGACCTGAGTGATGTGCGCACTTGGTGCCCTATAGACAGTGATGCGGACCAGACAGCGCCCCCGAGGTTCCGATTTACTGGATCTCCTGGGATGAAGGTAAATTTGGAGGCCGACAACCCTATGGCGTATTTGAAACTCTTTTTATCTGAGGAGGTCATTTTACAAATTGTGACGGAGACCAATCGCTACCACGATCAGCAATCTGCTACGCTGCGTGGCAGATTTTCCAGGTCCAGAAAATGGGAACCGGTCACCGAGGAGGACATTTGGAATTTTTTGGGACTCATCATCCTTCAGGGGGTGGTGGGCAAACCGCTCCAGAAGTGGTACTGGACCACCAATAAGATGCTGGCCACTCCGTTTTTTGGCACTGTGATGTCCGAGTATCGCTTTTTACTAATAATGAAAAACCTGCACTTCGCCAACAACGAAGAATTTGACGAGGCCACACATCCTGCGCCAAAGCTGAAAAAAATCTGGGAGGTGTGCCAGATGATTGTTGCCAACTTTCAGCGGACCTATGTGCCAGAAAGGGACGTAAGTGTGGACGAAAGTCTGATGGCCTACAAGGGACGCCTGAGTTGGATCCAATATATTGCGTCCAAAAGAGCGCGCTTTGGGATAAAATTTTACATGCTATGTGAATCATCCACCGGCTATATATGGAATTCGGTAATTTACACCGGGAAAGGTACCAAATTCAATCCCAGGTACAGCCGCTATGGGATGGCCACGTCTTCTGTCCTGTCACTGCTGGACCCATTGCTGAACCAGGGATACTGCGTGACAACAGACAATTTTTACACGTCACCAGAACTTTATGAGGTTTTGCTCCTCAATAAAACGGACGGGTATGGTACCGTGAGGCCAAACCGGCGTGACATGCCATCTACGTTTGGCAAGAAAAAAATAAAAAAAGGAGAGATGGTTGCCTTTCAAAAGGGCAAAATGATGGCAATGCGCTGGCGAGACAAAAAGGACGTGTGTCTCATGAGCACCGTGCACAGCACCTCCACTGCCATGGTCCGCACAAAATACGGAAACGAAGTGCTGAAACCACAAGTCGTGATCGACTATAACCACACAATGGGAGGTGTCGACCGAGCCGATCAGGCAATGACTTTTTACCCGGCGATGCGAAAACAACAAAAGAAGTACTATAAAAAGATTTTTAGGCATCTCCTTGAACAATGTCTTTGGAACGCCTATATCCTTTACAAAAAAAACACGAACATACCTCTTGTTCATTCGGACTTTATTTGGAAGTTGGCTGAGCAGATCTTTATCAATCACCCGACGGCATCAGTGTCTGCTAACAGACACGGACGACGCTCTGTTGACGTTGGGAATCCAGAGCGCCTGACAGGTCGTCATTTTTTGGAACCTGTACCGCCAACCGCACGAAAGTTAGCGCCTACCAGGATGTGCGTCGTTTGCTGCGCCAAGAGGGATGAAAATGGGAAAAAAGTCCGAAAAGAATCAAGGTACTATTGCCCAGATTGCAATGTCGGACTTTGTCTATTTCCTTGCTTCAAAGTGTTTCACACTATGGATGTGTATTGAATTTCTTTCTTTGACTAATTTCTTTATTTTTCATTGCTTTGTTAAATAAAATTATATTATTGATTAATTATAATTCATGTGTTTTGTGTTTCAAATTTATCACATCTGGAATGTCTACTAGAGTCTTGTTTTGGTCAGGTTTAAGTAAGTAATTACTAAGAATTGCAGGCCTATAATACATATCACCAAATTTCCATGAAAAAAAATGTACCGCTTTTGGTACGTAATTCCAGACAGAATCATACCGCCAGGGAGGTTAATGAAGCGAAAGTTAAATAAAAAGATTGTAAGTGCCTTACGGGATAAACAATCCTTGTTTCTAAAGGTTTGGACTTCCTGGCTCTCTTACCTGCAGGTACTGGACATTTAGAGGTGGCACTGAAATGTTAACCTGGCAGACTCCTGGACAGACATACTTTTGATAACTTACTCTCTTCCCTTTTCTTTTTTTTTCTCTCCTTTGCTTATTTAAATGTCTCTCTATTTTGCTGCATTTTCGGTACTCAAGGTTACTGTCTAATCTGCCTGACCCTTCTACAAGGTCTAAAGTGTTGGTCTGTCTCTTATGCCCTGTACACATGATCAGAGTTTCTGTCGGAATAAACTCTGACTGTTTTTTCCGACGGAATTCCATTCAAGCTGTCTTGCATACACACGGACACACCAAAATACACACGAAAAATTATGTTCAATGCTTCCGAGCATGCGTCAAATTGTTTCAGAGTATGTGTGTTTTTTTTCTCCATCGGAGTTCCATACAGATGAACAGTGTACACTTGCTTCTCCCCTTTCTTCAGCTCTGTCACCTGATCGCAGGACACCAGCGGCGATCGGGTCCCGCGGGCGTGGTCACGGAGTACCTGCCGCTAGCGCGAGACCCACGGCTGTGCATATTAAAGGGGATGTACCTGTACGCCAATATGCGCAGCCATGCCATTCTGCCGACTTACATCAGCGTGGGCCGGTCGGCAAGCTGTTAAAGTGTCAATTCCTTAGCGCAGCCCCTCCCTCTTTGAACATCATTGCCCTCTTCTTTTACAATTACAATCTGTGCTGGCCCAGCTCCTCTGCCCCTTACCTCCCTACATAATCTTTTATGTAGCATCCAAGGAAATAAGGCTGCTGGCATCACATAAAATTTAGTGGTTGGATGTACACACAGAGAAGGCATTTACAGGTAAATAACATGTCTAAAATACGTTAAATGTATAATGTTATGGAAAGATTGTTAAAATAAATGATCTAGTAAAAGGGTTTCTTTAAAAAGCTCATAAAGTTAATTGAGAGTTTTTTTTTTCATTTTCAGTAGTATGGTTTCATCTGTGAATTTACTGTATATGTGGTGTATTTTAATCCTAAAAAAAGTTGTGCTGCTGTTTTCAGCAAGACAGAGATGAATGGTTCTGCATGTAAAAAGCGTTTTCATGCTTGAAATACTCTTTACTCCGGAGAAAAGCATACCAAACCTCATGTCCAAAAGCACAAAAAAAAATAAAAAAAACATTTGAAAACACATGGGAGCATACTTATAATGCAGTGAAGGTGATATTCCCCAAACATTTACTGCAGGTGAATATTCCTGGTGCATATGTCCCAATTACAGTAATTATAATAGCAGCAATTGCAGGTAAAACAGTGTCACCTATAGTGAATGTTTGGTGACTGTTGCATTAATTGATTATCAATATATCCTAAAGTAAAAGATTATTTTTTGTAAGTGCCAAAGTAGAAATGGGTCCTACACAGGCATGAAAGGTAAATTACAGTAAACCTGTTTGATCTGTGAAATGTCCCCAAAATTGCCATGTCATTTTGGTCTGCAGCGCCGTAAGGAGGAAATAAAATGAAACGTTTATAAAACTCCTGATCGCAGCATTCCAGGCTTTATTTGTGTAAATGAACCTGTCCATTGTATCCACTTCAGCTCTGAAAGATTGTACCCCTTCATGACCAGGCCATTTTTTGCTATTTGGCACTGCGACACTTTAACTGGTAATTGTGCAGTCATGCAACACTGTACTCCAGTGCAAAGTGCACTTGGAAGTGCAGTCGCTGTAAATCTGAAGGGTAGATTTGAAATGAGGGGAAGCTCTGCTGATTTTATCATCCAATCATGTGCAAGCTAAAATGCTGTTTATTTTCCTTGCATGTCCCCCTCGGATATACAGCAAGTGCACTTGTAGTGTAAAGTAGATTTGCCTTTTGTAAATAACCCCCAAGATTTCATCATCGCGACCATTTGGAGGGAAGATGTCCCTTTAAAGGATAGCTGTACTAAAGTAGAGTTATGCTTTAATGTATTATATTTTAAAATTAGACAGTGTTCCTACTGAAAGAAAAAAAAAAAGACATATAATTAATGTATGATATCCATGGTCACATACCATTGCCATATACAAATACATGGACACATTTCCTGCTGTGACAGGGCCAGAAAACCTACTGTTCAAATGCATAGCAAGGCATTTTTCTCAAGCCTAAAAAGTGCTGTAACAAGGTTAAAGAATATATTACCCCAATATTTCAGATTTATGGTATGTGTCTGTTGTACCATGTACTTGTGGTAAAAAGTATTCTGTTCTCTTTGTATTCAAACAAAAAGGGGTTGTATGGCTCAAAACAATGGAAAACAAAGTCTTACATGGGAATTTGCAGTCAGGTAGCTGGATTCAGATAGCTTTACGCCGGCGTATCAGTAGATACGCCGTCGTAACTCTGAATCTACGCCGTCCTAAATGTAAGCGTATTCTGGAAACCAGATACGCTTAAATTAGGCTAAGATACAAGCGGCGTAATTCTCCTACGCCGTCGTATCTTAGGGTGCAATATTTACACTGGCCGCTAGGTGGCGCTTCCATTGAGTTCGACGTAGAATATGCAAATGACTAGATACGCCGATTCTGAAACGTACGTTTACGTACGGCTTTTTCTGGCGTAAAGTTAGTCGAACAAAAAGCTGGACTAGTCAATGTTAAGTATGGCTGTCGTTCCCGCGTCGAAATTTGAAAATTTTACATTGTTTGCGTAAGTCGTCCGTGAATGGGGCTGGACGTAATTTACGTTCACGTCGAAACCAATACGTCCTTGCGGCGTACTTTGGAGCAATACACACTGGGATATGTACACGGACGGCGCATGCGCCGTTCGTAAAAAACGTCAATCACGTCGGGTCATCAATCATTTACATAAAACACGCTCATCCTCATTTGATTTAGGCGCACTTACGCCGGCCCCATTTACGCTACGCCGCCGTAACTTAGGAGGCAAGTGCTTTGTGAATACAGCACTTGCCTCTGACTTACGGCGGCGTAGCGTAAATACGATGTGCTACGCCGCCTGAAAGATGAGCCGCCCTACCTGAATCTAGCCACGGGTGTCCAAGCTGTGGTGTCCTCCCATACACCTGAAAGACAATGTAGTCATCAGTAAAAAGAAGCCGCTGTCGGCTCCATACCATCAAAAAATGTATACAGTCCTGATCAAAAGTTTAAGACCACTTAAAAAATGGCAAAAAGAAGAAATGAGAGTGAGACAAAACATTTTTTGAGCATTCAATTACTGTATTTATTGGCGTATAACACTCACTTTTTTACCTTGAAAATAGAGGGTAAACTGTGCCTGCGTGTTATACGCAGGGGGCTGTGGAAAGTTTTTTTCCTGAAACGTCCCACTTAAAGTTAGGGTGCGTGTTATACGCCTGTGCGTGTTATACGCCGATCAATACGGGTAATTGAAAATAACGAATAAACTGAAACAGGCTGTTTTTCAGCTGATCAAAAGTTTAGGACCACACCTCCAAAAAATACCTAAACCCCCCCAAAACGGAAATCCAACTTCCAAACATTACTCAGTAATGAGTAGCTCCGCCGTTATTGTTGATCACTTCAAAAATTTGTTTCGGCATGCTTGATGCAAGCGTTTCCATGAGGTGAGTGGGAACATTTCTCCAAGTGGTGAAGACAGCCGCACAAAGGCAATCTACTGTCTGGAACTGTTGTCCATTTTTGTAAACTTCCCTTGCCATCCATCCCTAAAGATTCTCAATTGGATTTAGATCAGGGGAACACACAGGATGGGCCAAAAGAGTGATGTTATTCTCCTGGAAGAAGTCCCTTGTCCTGCGGGCATTGTGTACTGTAGCGTTGTCCTGTTAAAAAACCCAGTTGTTACGACACAGACGAGGGCCCTCAGTCATGAGGAATGCTCTCTGCAACATCTGGACATAGCCAGTGGCCGTGTGATGCCCCTGCACTTCCTGAAGCTCCATTGTTCCACTGAAGGAAAAAGCACCCTAGACCATTATGGCGCCCCCTCCACTGTGGCGCGTAGAAAACATCTCAGGTGGGATCTGCTTGTCATGCCAGTAACGCTGGGAACCATCAGGACCATCAAGGTTACATTTTTTCTCATCAGAGAATAAAACTTTCTTCCACGTTTGAATGTCCCATGTTTGGTGCTCTCTTGCAAAGTCCAAACGAGCAGTTCTGTGGCGTTCAAGGAGACAAGGTTTTTGAAGACGTTTTTTGTTTTTGAAGCCCTTCAGTCTCAGATGCCGTCTGATGGTTATGGGGCTGCAGTCAGCACCAGTAAGGGCCTTAATTTGGGTCGAGGATCGTCCAGTGTCTTGATGAGAGACCCTGCTTATGCAGTTCAGCAACCTGACCACGTTCAAAAAGGGAGAGTTTTTTTGCCTTTGTCATCACAACATGTGACTACCTGACAGAAAATGACAATGAATCCACATCTTTGCACAGATTTGGCCTTTTAAAGGCATGTGGTCCTAAACTTTTGATCAGCTGAAAAACAGCCTGTTTCAGTTTATTCGTTGTTTTCATTAAATTGAATGCTCAAAAAATGTTTTGTCTCACTCTCATTTCTTCTTGTTGCATGTTGAAGCTCTACTTGGAACCTTGTTATGATCCAACAATGTAAAATATGATTTTTTGCCATTTTTCAAGTGGTCTTAAACTTTTGATCAGGACTGTATTTATTGTAAAGCCTTTACAGTGACAGGCGCGTTTTGGAGATAAGCCTTGTTCTCTTTGTATTGCTACGTCTGGGGCTGGGTTCAAACTATTGCAAATTAGATGCGGTTTTCCCCACATCCAATTCGCATGTTAGAGTGTGAGTGGCTCTCAATGGAGCCGGATCACAAATCTCCAGAGCGAATTGCACAGGGGTCCTGTGCGTCTTCTGGTCCATTTTAGATCCGATCTCAGACCAAAATCTGGACCAAAATCGGACCTGGAACGGTGAACAGGACCCCTGCTGTGAGCTTCTCCGTACTGCAGTGTGAGCCCAGCCTGAATGAAATACTTGGTATTCCTGACCGGTCCCCCTGCTCTCCTAATTCCAACTGACTACTCTAGGCATGAGAGCACATCCAACTGAGCATGGTTAGTTTATTGGCCATATTGGGAAGACATTCCGCCTGTCCTCAAATGAGCAGAATTGTGCTGACACGCCCTCCTTCTCTGCCATTCCCTGGGAAGATTAGTGTACTGCTGTTCCCCCCCCCCCCTTCTAAGCCTCTTATGCCGCGTAGAACAAAGATTATGTGATCACTTATTAAAAAAAAAGGGGGGGAGTATTTAGAATTTTTTTTTTTTTTTTTTTTAACATATACAGCCTTGTTTTGCCTTTCATTTTAGTTGTAAGCTGACTGAGTTGTTTGCAAGGTAAAGGCTTGCATATACTTTTAAGCATGTTATAACGTAAAGTCTGCTTAAAACATTTTACAGATACAATTGCAAATGTTTGTAATTATGTCAGACCCAATGCATAAAGCACTAATCATATTCCACCTGAGTCCGAAGATACAGCTGCTTTCACAGTTCTGCTGTAGTAAGTACAATCTGTAAATATCCTGTTATGCACAATGGGTACTCAAAGTGCTTTTTACTCTGTGTAGGGGGAAATAAGGATCACAGACCAAATTGTTAAAAAAAAAAATGAAAATAAATTGTGGAAAATGTTATAACTGTGCTAAATTAAGAACCTAAGCATGCTTATAAAAGAAGATAAAAATACCCAAGATGTGTTATGTGAGGAGCAAGAGATTAATGTGCTCTCTACGAAAAGTAGAGAATTGGACCTATGTGTGAAGTGTGGGAGGGATGAAGTTAAAAAATATGAACTATATTTAGACAGTAACCACTTGGATTATTTCCAGGTTTAGGGAGAAATCACAGTGCGAGATAAATGCATGCTTCTTAAAATCCCTAATGATAAACAGCCAAAGAATGAATGCAGAAATGTGACAAGAATAGAAACATTCCACCATTCACAGAACAGCTCTCTGCAGACAATGCATCTGTGCACTTCACATTCATTTTGTAGCTTAGCAGTTATTTTTTGTCAATCTTTTTTTTCTTCCAGTATTACACCGTTAGTATTATGTGTCTTTGTTTTGTATACATAGAGGCTACAAAAAGGCAGAAATATAAAGCTAAAGAAATATTTGATAAAAAAAAAAAGAACCCCGGCTTTCCAAGTTTGGCCTTTTTATTGCAGCTGCTTAGAACAGAGTTGCAAATTTAAAACCGTGGCTAGTCTGTAAACATTTAGCAGGGTTCTCATGCTTCGTACACACAATCGGTTTTCCCGATGGAAAAACTGCCATGTTTGCTTTTGGTTCGGGAAACCGGCTGTGTGTATGCTCCATAGCAGTTTTCCCAACAGGAAAACTGCGAGCAAAAAAATTAAAACTCGTTCTCTTTTTTTCCGCTGCGATTCTCTGCGTTTTTTTGCTCGGCAGTTTTCCTATGGGAAACACTGAAGTGGAGCATACACATAGCCGGTTTTCCCGACCAAAGCTGTCATGGCAGTTTTCCTGTCGAGAAAACCGGCCGTGTGGAAGGGAAAAGCAACCAAGCCGGTTCTCGGTTTTCCCGACGGATGCATAGAATGCATTAAGATAAAAGAACCTTTTGCCTTTACATTCACTTTAAGGTTCAGTTAAAGTGACACTAAATGATATATTATTTTCTGTGGAAATAATCCATCCACATCCACTACTCAGCCCTCCAATCTATATTTCAGGAAATACTATTTTTTTTACTGTGTTTTTCTATTTCTTTGTAATGGTCCTCCATAGGCTCCCGATCCTCCCCCTTTCCCTCACTTCTGTTGGAATAGGCAGTGCTTGTTATTTGTGGTCAATTGCACTGCTCCATGCACAGTACTACAAATCCCATAATCCCTTGTCCATCTCGGGTCAGGACCAAGCATGAGAGGGTGGCTATGTTTCTACATACAATGGATCTATGGAGAACAAATGTAGCCACCCTCTAAACAGGACATTGGGTCACAGCAGCAAGACAAAATTAATTTAGAGGATCATGAAAGCGATAGAAAGCACTATTTTGAGTTAAAGATACATACTTGAATAGAATTTTTTTTTTTTTTTAAACAAGAGTTTAGGGTCACCAACTCTAGCTGCAAAAAAAAAATAGTTTAATGAAATGCAGTGTATTATAAACAATTGCCATTGCTTTTTTGCCATGAAATGCTGTTTTCACATTTTTTATCATCCCTTTTGCATCTGGTCTCCTCCAACCCCTTTCAGTTTACTTACAATCACTGCAGTGTCAGCCTCATATAATTGCTCTGTACCAGCTTCCTAATAGTGACAACTGTGGATCATGCCAGCACAATGTGTGTCTGAACAACCTCTTGTACTCTCCTTCTGAGGACAAACATAACAGGATGACAATGCAAGAGTATAACTTTTTTTGACCCCATAGCAGGAAATGCGTAACAAGGATCTTCATGGCAGACTCAACAGAGAATATATAATAAAAGCTGCAGATGTAAAAAGATTGATAAGGTTTGAAATGATACTGATGTATTAAAGCTTATATTAGGTTTTAGTGTACTTTCAAAACAAGCTTTCACTGACCTCCGTAGCTAACGACAATAAGGAACAATTCATCCTCTACTTTCTAATGGTTCAAGTCACTCTCTCAGGAGCCTGCCCCCATTTGCTTCACAACAACCACTCAACAGCCTTTTAATCTGTGTTGTAAACACAGACCAGACGCTCTGGGAGGAGGAATAGAGTGAGATTAGCTGCTGAGGGAATTACTTTGTTTTAGTGCTTCTGCTGTAAATTTTGACAATGACACCTCGGATTGTGAGTAACGCGGTATACGAGAGTTTCGCAATACAAGCTTTTTTTTTTTTAAACCTGACTCGCAAGACGAGCAGGATTTAAGCCTCTGGGGTGTGCGATACAGCATGTGGTCAGAGGTGCGGGGGTGCCAGTGACGCTCGGAGTCCCTTGGAAACACTCTGTTTCCAAGTGTCTCCGAGCGTTTCTGGTGCCCCCCCACCTCTGGCCATATACGGTATTGCATACACCAGCAGTGACACTGGAACAAATAATCTTAGTTTCCATTGATTCCTATGGGGAAGCTCGCTTTGATATACAAGTGCTTTGGACTATAAGCATGCTTCCGGAACGGATTATGCTCATAATCCAAGGTAATACTGTACTTTATTGTGCTTGCAGTAACAGAAGTTAGCAACTGTTTGTTTTAAAAAATAATTTACTGCTTGTTAAGGATGTGTACCTTTTTGGCCTGGCTACAGGTTCATTCCATTCCCAATGTGACACAGCATTGGTGAACTGTGTCAGCCTCTGGTTTCTCATATGTCTTGGAGAACCACAGCACTAAGGTCCCCCTGCTAAAGTTCCTGAATCTGGGAGTTTTGGGTGGGATCCCATGCAAATGGCCACAGCAGGTGTGCACATGCACAGGGATATCACCAATGGAGTCAGTAAGATGTATAAGAAACTGTCCGGTGGCTAATTTATTTTTCTTGTTTTTTGTAAGAAAAAATGTATGCTAAAATCTTATCATGCAAGGTTGGAGAGACAGCACAGCTAACATTTAGTTTACAACAGTTATGGTCCATACACACGATCCTACGAAAAATACAGTTTTTGAAGCGATTGTACAATAATCTGATATTTAGTACACAGCGTTTTAGAGCCGATCACGACAGTTCATCTGATATTACCTGATGGGAGAAGCATGAAAATGTTTCTCATATGATACCAGCAGTGGCGGCTGGTGCTCAAATTTTTTGGGGGGGGGGCGCAAATGAAAAAAAAGAAAAAAATGGTAGCCTCACTGTGCCTATCAAACGCAGCCGCTGTGCCATCAATTGTCACCACTGTGCCATGCCATTAAACGCAGTCACTGTGCCATCAATTGTTACCACTGTGCCATGCCATTAAACGCAGCTGCTGTGCCATCAATTGTCACCACTGTGCCATCCCATCAAACGCAGTCACTGTGCCATCAATTGTCACCAGTGTGCCATGCCAAACGCAGCCGCTGTGCCATTAATTGTCACCACTGCGCCATGCTATTAAACACAGCCGCTGTGCCATTAATTGTCACCACTGTGCCATGCCATCAAACGCAGCCACTGTGCTAATTGTCACCACTGTGCCTATTGTTGCCACTGTGCTGTGCTCTTTAATTGTCGCCTCTGTGCCCATTGTTGTCACTGTGCTGTGCCCTTTGTCGCCTCTGTGCCCATTGTTGTCACTGTGCTGTGCCCTTTGTCACCTCTGTGCCCATTGTTGTCACTGTGCTGTGCCCTTTGTAGCCTCTGTGCTAATTGTTGTCACTGTGCTGTCTGTGCCCTTTTATTGATGCCACTGTGCCCTTTGCCGCTCTCTGTCCCCTTTGCCGCTCTCTGTGCCCATTGTCGCCCCTTTCCCTGTAAAATGAACTTACCTGAAGCTTCCATGTCCTCCCTTGATGTCTTGTCCCGCTTGGTGACGCTTCAGCCAATCAGGTTCCTGATAACCAGAATCCGGGAACCTGATTGGCTGAAACGGCCGTCAGTCTTTTTCAAGGAGCGCAGGGGGCCTCGTTCCGAGAATAGACATCCGAGAGCCGGAGGGCTGTACTTGGAAAGCCTATGAGAGCCGCTGGCTTTGATAGGCAGTTCCGCTCAGCCAACCAGCTGCCGTTATTCAGGTAACCGGCGCCCTTATGTCCGGTTATCTGAATAGACCAGGCAGCTGGCAACCAACAATAACATACATCTGTGCAATTATGCATGAATGTATGTTATTTGCGAGAGGGGGTGGCGCTGCAGCGCCCTCTATAGACAGCCGCCGGAACTTCGGTTAAAATGTAAAAATGACATTTTAGCCGAATAAAAGTTCTTAAAGGGCCCGTTTTTTTTTTTGTTACTGCGGGAGGGGGGGGGGGGCAGCGCCCGTGCGTCCCTATGGACGGGCCACCACTGGATACCAGATCGTACGATTTTCGTTTAATCAGTACAGCTGTATGAAAATACAACACAAATACACTACATCACTTCTGAATTTTCATTCTGTCGTACAATAATTTTCATAATTTTAGTAAGCTCTTCATTTTCGATATGAGACTAGCATGCAAAAAAAATAAACGGACGATCATTTGTCTAATCGTCTTGTGTACCAGGTATTAGTGTCCTTTTTATCCGAAATGATATGTTTTGGTAGATTGGTTTATAAAAACGTCAGTAGCTTTGCAGTGAGTTTTTCAAAAATGTCAGTGTTTTTGCAATAGCGTTTTTTTGCAGTGTTTTTAACCACTTCAACACTGGCAATTGTCATATGAAGTTCACCCAGGTGGCTCTGCAATCCTGGGTGACCATCATATGACGTCCTCTGGCCTCCCGGCCACTAGGGGACACACGCCACTGCGTTGTGCGTGTGCCGATGCGCGTGCCTGGCGGCCACGATGTCTTCCTGGTGTCGGCAGTTACAGAGCCAAGGACGTGGATCTTTGTGTGTAAACACAGAGATCCACGTTCTGTCAGGGAGAGGAGACTGATGGTGTGTCCCTTGTACATAGGGACACCGATCGGTCACCTCCCCCAGTCAGTCCCCTCCCCCCACAGTTAGAATCACTCCCTGGGGAACACATTTAACCCCTTCCTCGCCCCTGGTGTTAACCCCTTCCCTGACAGTCACATTTAAACAGTAATCGGTCAATATTTATAGCATCGTTCGCTGTATAAATGTGAATGGTCCCAAAATAGTGTCAAAAGTGTCTGAACTGTCCACCGCAATATCGCTGTCCTGACAAAAATTGCAGATAACCGCCATTACTAGTAAAAAAATATAAAAAAATCTATCCCCCATTTTGTAGGCGCTATAACTTTTGCGAAACCAATCACTATAAGCTTATTGCGATTTTTTTTTTTTTTACCAAAAATATGTAGAAGAATACATATCGGCCTAAACTGAGAAAAAAATATAAAAATAAAAATTGGGATATTTATTATAGCAGAAAGTAAAATATATTGTGTGTTTTTTTCAGGTCTTTTTTTGTTTATAGCGCAAAAAATAAAAAAACGCAGAGATGATCAAATACCACCAAAAGAAAGCTCTATATGTGGCAAAAAAAGGATGTCAATCTTGTTTGGCAACCACATCGCAGGACCGCGCAATTGTCATTCAAAGCGTGACAGTGCTGAAAATTGGCCTGGGCAGGAAGGGGGTGAAAATACCCGGTATTGAAATGGTTAAGTGTTTTTCAGTGTTTTTTTTTTTTTTTTTCTTTTTCTTTTTTCCAGTTGCATCAAAACCCCCTGTTGAGCCATGTTTTTGAGCATTTGTCTGTGCTTTTAAGAGTTTTTTGCCGTCAGAGCGTTTTTACAGCTGAAAAACTCCTCTCAGAACCCACTAGTTTTGGGGTTTTTTTCCAGCCAAAAAAACGCCCCAGCCAAAAACAGTTGATAACACCCTATGTGTGCATGGATACATAGGATAACATGCTGGAGAGTTTATTGGCTAGAAAAAAACATCTGAAGCCAAAAACAGCAGTTGTAAAAACATCCAGTGTGCATTACACATAAGTTATCATTTTATATATGGAGAATGCAAAAAAAGTCACAGTAACAAGGTGGCCAGGAAAACACAAATGTCCAGGTATACAAGAATGGTGTTGAGATTTTTTGGCAAGGGATTTTTGCAGTTGGGGTATTGAAGACATACGTCATGGGTTGTGTAAACCCATGAGGTCCCACCAGGCCCTTTTGGGTGGACTAATGTAGTCCACATTTGTGCTTTTGAATGTGGTTAATTTCCAGGGCTTAATTTTTCTATATTCAAGATATTCAAGTGTTCTGTATTAAAGCAGAACTCTAGTTAAATACAATAGAAACAAATGAATACAACTGTGTAAGAAGTGCACCTAATAGGGAATGCAGTGCTTGATCACTATTCCATTTGTACAGCTGATTGACCCCTTTCACATTGGGGCGGTGCGGGTGTTAACAGTAAAGCGCTGCTAGTTTTACCGGCACTTTACTACTGTTACATCATTGCTTTTAACCCCCCCAGAAGGGGTTAAAAGCACCCGCTTAGCACTGCTTTCAAAGTGCTTTTTGGCGGTTTGAAAGTGGCATGCCCATTAATTTCAATGGACAGGGGCGGTGTAGGAGCGTTGTATACACTACTCCCACACCATCCCAAAGATGCTGTTTGCAGGACTAAGGTTTTCACACTGGGATGGCTTGAGCGGTGCTTTTCAGGTGCAAAAATGCCTGAAAAGTGCCCAGTGTGAAAGGGGTCGTAATGTTTCCCATGAAAGACATAATAAACGCAATCATGTCACTGTCAGTATATAAAGACGCTGCAGCACAGCATTAATGGAACAAGTGACTCAATTGCAGTCATCCATTTAAAACAATGTAAAGACATGAGTTAATGACAAATAATGGGAAACAACAAAGGAAAAAAAAAACAGAAGCAATATCAGCACAGTAAAGCCCTGTGCACACAATCGGTTTGTCCGATGAAAACAGACCGATGGACTGTTTTCATCGGACGAACTGATCATGTGTGGGCCCCATAGGTTTTTTTTCCCATCGGTGAAACAAAATAGAACATGTTTTAAATTTTTCCTATGGATAAAAAAAACGATAGAAAAAAATTGATCGTCTGTGTGGAAGTCCATTGGTCAAAAATCTACGCATGCTCAGAATCAAGTCGACGCATGCTCGGAAGCATTGAACTTTTTTCTCAGCACGTCGTAGTGTTTTGCGTCACCGCGTTTGGACACAGTTGGATTTTTGACTGATGGTGTGTAGGCAAGACTGATGAAAGTCAGCTTCATCGGATATCCGATGAAAAAATCCATCGGATTAGATTCCATCAGATATATTCGATCGTGTGTACGAGGCTTTAGTCTCCTACATACGGACCTTCGAGTTGCGAACTTATAAAGATGCGAACATGTGTTTGCACAGTTTTATTTTGAAAACTGACAGATTGCCATACCAACACAAGCAATGTTGATGCAGCGATCTCCCCTGCTGTGCTATTAACAGGGGGACTCCCCACCGCCAGAATACACCGATCAGCGCTCGCAGCCTTTGTCTGCAAGTGTTGATCTTTGTTGGACTTGCGAACAAGCTCCCAGAATGGGGGCACCTGAGCTGAGCTGCAGCTCCTTGTGTCCATTCAGACATGAAGCTGGGGTTTGAGCCTGCCTCCTCTCTCACCTGGCTAACTGACTTTGATTGACAGTGTTGGGAGCCAATAACGCCGCGAGATAGAGCTCAAGTAAGTATTAGGGGGGCTGCTACATACAGAAGGCTTTTTATCTTAATGCATAGAATGCACTGGGATAAAAAACCTTCTGCCTTTACAACACCTTTAATTTGGACAGAATTCACTTTTAAATATTTATTTGGGCCTATATGCAAAGGGCCTTGTGGTATTCATCCCAGAGTTCTCAGAGAACTTTGAGATATAGTTGTTGGACCATTAACAGATCTTTTTATTCAATCTCTTCTAACAGGAGAAGTTCCCCATGATTGGTGGACAGCTAATATTGTACCTATCCATAAGAAGGGCAGCAATGTAGAAGACTGCAATTACAGGCCAGTGAGTTTAATGTCAATTGTAGTCAAGTTAATGGAATCACTCTTGAAAAGAAGGATCATTGATCACCTAAAAATACACATCTTGCTGGACCCAAAGCAGCATGACTTTACTGAGGTCAGATCATGTCAGACTAATCTGATTGAATTTGTCTGGCTATATTTCCAATGTTTTGGACCAGGGTTGTGCTGTGGACATAGCATATCTGGATTTCAGCAAAGCATTTGATACAGTTCCACATAATTATCTAATACAAAAGTTGTACAAGCTAGGACTTAACCCTTGGGGGGTTCAGTGGATATGTAGTTGGCTAAAGGATAGATACCAGAGTTTGGTTGTAAATGGGGTTCACTCGGAACAGAGACCAGTCACTAGTGGTGTACCACAAGGCTCTGTACGAGGTCCTGTTCTATTTAATCTCTATGTAAGTGATATAACTAAAGGTTTGTTGGGCAATGTATGTCTTTTTACTGATAATACAAAGGTGTGTAATAGGGTTGATATCCCTGGAGGTATCTGTAACATGAAACATAAAAAAATAGAGCGTCAATTTTGAAAAAAATTCAATATTTTTTACTTTTTGCTATAATAAATATCCCCCAAAAACATATAAAAAAAATATGTTTCCCTCAGTTTAGGCCGATACTTATTCTTCTACCTATTTTTGGTAAAAAAAATCGCAATAAGCGTTTATCAATTTTTATTCATTATTTTTTTTTTTACTACTAATGGCGGCGATCAGCAATTTTTTTTGTGACTGCGACATTATGGCGGACACTTCGGACAATTTTGACTCATTTTAGGAACCTAAACTGCAATTGTAATTTTAACAGTAATCAATGCATTTTTATAGCACTTTTTAATTGTGAAAATGACAATGGTCCCAAAAATGTGTCAAAATTGTCCGATGTGTCCGCCATAATGTCACAGTCACGAAAAAAATCACCACCATTAGTAGTAAAAAAAAAATTATTAATAAAAATGCCATAAAACTATCCCCTATTTTTTGTAAACGCTATAAATTTTGCGCTAACCAATCGTTAAACGTTTATTGTGATTTTTTTACCAAAAATAGGTGGAAGAATATGTATCGGCCTAAACTGAGGAAAAAAAAAAATATTTTTATATCTTTTTTGGGGATATTTATTATAGCAAAAAGTAAAAAATATTGCATTTTTTTCAAAAATGTCGCTCTATTTTTGCTTATAGCGCAAAAAATAAAAACTGCAGAGGTGATCAAATACCACCAAAAGAAAGCTCTATTTGTGGGGGAAAAAAGACGCCAATTTTGTTTGGGATCCACGTCGCACGACCACGCAATAGTCAGTTAAAGCGATGCAGTGCCGAATCGCAAAAAGGGGCAAGGTCCTTTAGCTGCATGTTGGTCCGGGTCTTAAGTGGTTAAATTCAGAAAATTGGAAAACTAATTAGCTAAAGACTAAAGGCATATTTCAATATGCTTAAGCTGTTCGCTACAGATAATGCAAAATGTGTAATTAAAGGGGCATACATAGCTGTGGTTAAGTCAGGCTTCACAAGTTGCTCCATTAATAAATAAAAAAACAAAAAAAACTATTTTTTCTTGTATTGACATTGACATTGATTGCAATTTGCAGTGTGTGATTTCCCTCAGGGAGGTCTTCCTACATTCTAGCATACTGAGATGCAGCTGATTACATTCTAGCAGCCTATTATTTTTTAAAGATAGTCTTTATCCTTTATTCTGATGTATTTTAGGGGGATATACACTATGAGAATCTTGTTACATTATGTACATCGTTGGGAAGCTAATACACTGCTATCTATCTATGGAAAACGATATACAAAGCAAAGGGAGAGATCAAGTGAGTCTGGCAGAGGCAGAAGGTGTAAGGGACAGCAGGAGAGATGGGTCAGGAAGGGTGCCAGCAGGTAGAGGCAGTGGGATGACATTGGTGTTTTGGTTGGTTGCTTTCAGGTGTAAAAACTTTTTCTGATGCATATGAGGCTCCATGCACACTGGCTTAAAAAAACATTGCTTCTACAGGGGTTTTGTGATTTGCCTGTAGAAGCTACTCAATCTTATCCTATGTGTCTATGCATATTGGGCAGTTTAGAGACATATTTTGAGCTCAACGTTTAGAGGCAGGAAAAAATACTCTTCTGGTTTGCGTTTCTGTTTGGAGCTCACTGGCATAAAAAAAAAAAACGTAAAACTCTCATAAACTCCTCTAAACTTTGTACAAAAAATGCTCTATATGAGCGTTTTTTACGGCCAAGAGAACATAAGTTTTTAAGCCCAGTGTGCATGGAGCTTTAATGTTGGAAAATATTTTTTTCTGTGTTTAGTTTGTAATTATATGTGTGCTTTGGGCAACTTTAGTTTCTTGGTAAAAAAAATAGTAGTAGTGCTGGCAGCCCATAGATAATTTTGTTTAGTTAAACTGGCAGGTTGAATGAAAAACAAATGACTCGATTCCCGCATCTACACACTCAATTTGCATTGGGGGAATCCTCCCCACTGAACTATTGTATTCTGACAGAGAGGAGACTTCCCCACCATCAGAATACTGATCAGCACTCTCGGCTATAGCCAGCAGCACTGATTGAGCTTTAACAATCTGACAGGGTGAATGTACAGAAGTCAATACATGGGCGAATTTTGATCCATGGACACCAGACACTCAAAAAACGCTAAAAAGGCTTAATAAAATTTGGTGATGTCACCTGGGGCAGGGTCACTTTGTGACATTGAATGGCCTCAACCCTTAGTTTATTTAGCTACAGGAGGTGGAGCTGTCAGACAGCGGGAGCCTTAGTTGGGTGTGGACCTTTTTTTTCAGCCAGCGTTAATCATGATCTACGATGGGGACATTGTATATTAACATTTTTTTTTAATAAAGGACTTGTCAAAAACTGTGCATTATAATTTTCTTTTTGACACGTTTTTGGTGTATGAGTAGGAGTACAATGTACCCCATATTCATTCACCTGGGGGAAGTGGCCGGAATCTGGGGGCCTCCCAGTTAAAATCACCCCCTGCACCCCTACAACCACGGGGCCAGGGTTGTGGTAAAGAGACCCTCATGAACAAAGCAGCCCCCCTATGTTGGCCTGGTATGGTTCAGGAAGGCAGGGCGCTCGCTCCCCTACCCTCCTTTTCTTGCCCGCCGGGCTGCATGCTTGGATAATAGTATGGATTTTTTTATTTTTTTTTCTGTGGGATTAGCTTAAAATCCATACCAAACCCGAATGTATTTAATCCTTTTGTTTACAGTCAGCTGTCAATGGGGGGACCTGTTGTTATCCACTTGCTGACGGCCGTACGACTTTGTACGGCCTCAGCGCGGCTCCCAATCTCTAACAGGCCGTGTTTTTACGGCCTCCCCTTTGCACGTTCCCCGCGCGCGCTCCCGAGCGCGCAGCGGTGAACTGCTGTGCTGGCCGTGTCCCTTGGACACAGCCAGTCACAGATCGCCGTGAACGGCCAATCGGAGCGGCCGTTTCCTAGGCGATCTGTGCGGCCAATGAGAGATGATCTCATATGTTTACATATGAGATCATCTCTCATTCCCGGCTCTCGCAGACAGCGGTGCTGTCAGGGGAGAGAGGAGACGGATCTGTGTCTCTTGTACATAGAGACACAGATCGGTCACCCCCCCAGTCACCCCCCCTCCCCCACAGTTAGAACACTAATTAGGGTACACATTTAACCCCTTCCTCACCCCCTAGTGTTAACCCCTTCCCTGCCAGTCACATTTATACAGTAATTAGTGCATATTTATTGCACTGATTGCAGTATAAATGTGAATGGCGCCAAAAATGTGTCAAAAGTGTCCGATGTGTCCGCCATAACGTCGCAGTCCCAATAAAAATCGCAGATCGCCGCCATTTCTAGTAAAAAAAAGCATTTATACAGTAATTAGTGCATATTTATAGCACTGATTGCAGTATAAATGTGAATGGCGCCAAAAATGTGTCAAAAGTGTCCGATGTGTCCGCCATAACGTCGCAGTCCCAATAAAAATCGCAGATCGCCGCCATTTCTAGTAAAAAAAAAAAAAAAAAAAACAATTCTGTCCCTTATTTTGTAGGCGCTATAACTTTTGCGCAAACCAGTCGCTTATTGCGATTTTTTTTTTTTTTTTTACTAAAAATATGTAGAATACGTATCGGCCTAGACTGAGGATAAAAAAAAAACGTAAAAAAAAAAATTGAGCTATTTATTATAGCAACAAAGTAAAAATATTTTATTTTTTTTCAAAATTGTCGCTCTATTTTTGTTTATAGCGCAAAAAATAAAAACCGCAGAGGTGATCAAATACCACCAAAAGAAAGCTCTATTTGTGGGGAAAAAAGGACGTTAATTTTGTTTGGGAGCCACGTCGCACGACCGCGCAATTGTCAGTTAAAGCGACGCAGTGCCGAATCGCAAAAAGTCCTCTGGTCAGGAAGGGGTTTAAGTGCCCAGTAAGGAAGTGGTTAAGTCATCCGTTGTTAAGAAAGCGGCAGCCGGCTTGCAAAGCTACTTTTTCACAACCAGCTGTTTACTGGTTGTTAAGGATGCCGACGAGCCACCTGCTAAGAAAATAAAATGCTGAAAACTGGTGCTTAGTAGCATTTAGGTGCTTGTAGGAGCTGTCAGCATTTTTTTCTGCTGGCAAACCCCTCTCAAAAATGCACAAAAATAAATAAAAAAAATCTGCTCCTAGAAGCTAAAGCTTGAAAAATGCTTCTATCCTACAATAGTGTGCATGGACACAAAGAATGACACTATTTGCTTCTGGGGGCAGAAAAAAAAATGCTCATAAATATTATAAATAGCTGCTAGAAGCTTAAGATTAATCTAGTATGCATGAAGACTAATTGTGGTTTTCTGATTTTCTTATCTCACTACAAGTTTCCTATACAGTTTGGGGTTTATTTACTAAAGCTGCAAAATCAGTCTCGCTTCTGCAGAGAAACCAATTTGCTTGTTCAATTAAGCTTTGGCAATAAAACCTGAATGCTGATTGGTTTCTATGCAGAAGTGAGATGGATTTTGCACTTTCCAGCTTTAGTAAATAAACCCCATACTCTCTGATTGAAAACAGTATACTTTCTGCATTCTCTAAATATATTAAACATCCACACTTCTACTGGTAGACAGGGATCATGTAATCTTTGTATAGCCAACATTTTCATCCTGTACAACTGAAAGTATGTGTATACCCCTTCAAATTCCTTAGTCCTGAGTTTAGGTGTTTCAAGTAAAGGGTTCTGTTAATGCTACAGCATATAAGGGCATTTTAGACCGTTGTGCAATTTAGGCGCGGGAGTGCAATTTTTTACCTGAAATGCACATGAACCAGACTGAAAAATGCACAGAACTCTTTTTTAAACCGCCCAACGCGTGTGAACCGGCTGCATTTATAATGCATTTCAAAACGCATCCGATTATCATATATGTGAACAGAGCCTTAAATTGTAAGTTAACCTTTTCAGCAAAAACTTTAAAAGGTGCATTAACATCCTATGCCCCACCTGCCTAAGCTCCCCCCAGTCCACGCTCCACTCACCTCTGCGGGGGATAAGCTATAAGTGCCCACACACCCAGTGTGGTCCGGGGATTTTAAATCCCCACTATTCTTACCCTTCTTTCTTTATTGCTTCCAGGGTGGATCAGAAAATCAAAATCACATTTGATTGGTCAGTGCGACTATTTGTGTGGGTTAGTTCACTTTTTCATTTCTTTCTGAAAAGGTGAACTCACACTTTAACTTTGTGACAACAGTTTAAGACCCTTTTCTGTTCCAGCGTTACTGTGCCCCTGTCTACTAAGCAATAGCGGTGCGTCCATAGTAGGGGTAGGAGCGCCGTCCCCTCTCTCCTGCACCCGTCAATCTCCAATAGATAGATTCATGCACTGATAGAATTATGGGGGCTGCCATTACTGATTTGGCTTTGAATAATGTAGGCTCTAGGGGTGCGATTGTGCTGCACCAACTAGAACTTTACCAATTACAGATGTGTTGAACTAGAACGAACACACAGAACAAAAATTCAGACTTCATTGGTGGTATGTTTGTTCCAGTCATAGGTGTGCCCAACCCATTGCATTAGGGTATGCACCCCCAAAGCTCAACCACGCATGACTTTCTGCAGGCTCAGCTACACAAGGCAGTGAATAAATGGGAAGTGATCTGTGCTGAGTGGCTTCCCATTCACACAGTTTACTATTCTTCCATTCTGAATTGACATTTAGAAAAGGAAGGGGCGGTAATTTACATATTTACTAGCCCTTTCCCCCGCTCTCCATCATGAAACATCCCCCACGGCATCTGGGGGGAGAGGAGTAAGGCCTCATGCACACTAGGCTCTTCTGAACAGTTTTCTCCTGAAAAGAGTACCGCTTTATTGCCCCTCCAAACCTGTGTCAGTCAGATCAGCATGTGAAAAGGCTGGTACCAGAATTGGCTTATCCGTCCGACTGGGACTTAAAGCATACCTCCCAACATTTTAAAACTCCACTGCGGGACATTTTTTTTTTGTTGAGCGGGGGGGGGGGCGGACAATCGAAGTTGTTGAGCGGGGGGCGGACAATCGAAGTTGTTGAGCGGGGGGGGCAGACAATCAAAGTTGTTGAGCGGGGGGAGGGCGGACGATCAAAGTTGTTGAGCCGTGGGGGGGGGCGACGATCGTGGGGGGGCCGTGGATGGATGTGAAGTACTTGCTACTCACCACTGCACAGCCTGTCAGTTCTCCTCGCATGTCTCCCCTCAGAACTTTTTCTTCTCCTTCCTGTGCGGGTAAGTTAACCCCTTTGCGGGACTGCGGGAGGATGCAGTCTGTGCGTGAAGTTTCCGCAGAATCCGGGTGGGTTGGGAGGTATGCTTAAAGGAGTTGTAAAGGAGAAACATTTTTTTGCTGAAATTACCGTTTACAGGGTATAGAGACATAATAGTTAACTGATTCCTTTTAAAAATGATTAAAAATAGATAAAAATCAATCATATAATGTACCTACAGTTTCAGTTTCGTTTTTGCATGCTGTTTCATGCTTCTGTGAGGAACAGAGACAAAGAGCCAATACAGGGCAGTGATGGTTTGTAAAACGAAACTGATTGGTGTTGAGGGGTTTTAGACACACAGTAATCACACCTCCTTGATTAGTGACCACAGAGAGAACGCTCCCATGACTTTTTTCATCAAGAAACAGACAACCAGGAAGTGTTCAGAAAAGAGAAGGATTACAGCAACATCAGAGAAAAAACGAGCAATGAGGACATGAAACCAGGACTGCAGTAAGGTAAAGGAAGCTATTTAGCTAAAAAAAATATTCCTTTAGTGACCCTTTAATTGTAGAGGCCCCAAGAAGAGCAAAACACATCTGAGGAATTCTCAACAGGTGGAGAAAAGGAGCTTAAGCCATCTTTTACCCATCTCATTTACATTCATGAAACAGGTAGTTGGTGTCTGTGTGCAGATGGGGCACCATTTTGTTGAGGAGAAAAGCAGTGTTTAAAAACATGCCAATAGCGGCGTTTTTTTAAACACTTTTAGTTGCATTCAGGTGCATCAAGCAATTAGGCATTTATTCATTTCATTGGCCAGAATATTAATTTATTCTGGCCATTGAAATGACAAAACACTCGAGCACTAAACATGCCTAGCATTTAGGTGTGTTTACACACGTTTAGGTGCATTGGGTGCTTTTTCTGCAAAACGTTCCGCTCCCAAATGCAATTTTGGTGCGTTAAGATTTCTGCCCCTAAACACCCCTGCTTCTAAACTCCTCTAAAAGCTTGTGTGTGCATGGACATAGAGGGGCGTTTGGGTGGCAAAAAAAAGCGCATGTAAAATTGACGTTTGATAGCTACAGTGTGCATGAGGCCTAAAATTATGTTAAGTCAAATGGCTGTATTTTATGGTACAAACAGCCACAACATTTACAGTAACGTCGCCTTACATCTCTCATTTATGTCAGTTGACTGTTAAGACAAGTAGGGAGACTTCAAGAAATACTCATTTGAAAATGTATTCAATTAACTCTTGCTGAACAAAGAAGTGCTGCAGGCTTTTATGGCCAACTCACTGGGTTTTGCCTAAATTGACCACCTATGGACAGTGCTGTTCTAGTTAGCCTAGGTCATGGGTGCTCAACCTGTGGCCCTACAGCTCTTGCAAAACTACAAGTCCCATGAGGCATTGAAGGCTGACAGTTAATGCATGACTCCTAAAGTCAAAGGCATGATGGGACTTGTACTTCTGCAACAGCTGGAGGGCCAAAAGTTGAACACCCTTGGCCTAGGTCAAGGGAGTGTCTTTACAGAACTACAAAGTACAAGTGTTAAAGGTAATACCACCACCCAGGTGTACTTCAGGTAAATGCAGGATAAATTTCAGTAACCCCCGGAATTCCGTGAGAAATCACAATGAGACACAAGAAAGCATTTAAGTGTTCATTAGATCTCTAAAGTTTATTCTCTCAGAGGGACTTATATACAGAAGAAAGATAGGAGGGGCTGTGTGTTAATGCATATGTCTCTAAAGATTTTACAAACTCAGTATTTTCTTATCAAGATTTAAACCAGCTGAATTTAGTTTTAACAATGGCTAAAAGATGACTTTGCTTATACAATCAGGCTGTTCCATGAATTTAACCACAATGACTCAGCAGAAGCAGGGTGTGACTCTATGCAAACTGTTAGCTAATGTAAGTATGTCAAAACACATATAGAAAAGTTAATTTCTACTTAAAAATAAAGTCAGTTAATTATACATTCTATTTCAACAAGAACATGTATACAATCAAGCGTTTGCAAAATCAGAAATTACTAGTTCAATAAAAGATGTGTGATTCACATGTCTAACACCTAAGTAGGCACATAGGGCTAGATTCAGGTAGAATTGCCTATCTTTAGGCGGGTGCAGCGTATCTCAGATACACTACGCTGCCGTAACTTAGTGAGGCAGGTACCGTATTCACAACAAACTTGCGTCCTAAGTTACGGTGGCGTAGTGTAAATGGGCCGGCGTAAGCCCGCCTAATTCAAATTTTCCAGGCAGTGGGCGTGTTGTATTATAATGAGCCTTGACCCCACGTAATTGACGCTCCTAACGAACGGCGCATGCGCCGTCCGTGAACGTATCCCAGTGCGCATGCTCGAAATCACGTCGCAAATAGTCAATGCTTTCGAGGTGAACGTAACTTACGCACAGCCCTATTCGTGTACGACTTACGCAAACAACGTAAACGGCGGAAAATTCCACGCTGTCCCGACGTCCATACTTAGCATTGGCTACGCCTCATATAGCAGGGGTAACTTTAAGCCAAAAAAAGCCATACGTAAACGACGTAAATCAATGCGCCGGGCGGACGTACGTTTCTGAATCGGCGTATTTAGCTCATTAGAATATTCTACGCGTAAATCTACGGAAGTGCCCCTAGCGGCCAGCGTAAATATGCACCCTAAGATACGATGGCGTAGGAGACTTACGCCGCTGGTATCTAGGCCAAATCTATGCATAACTGATTCTATGAATCAGGCGCATAGATACGACCGCGCTCATTCAGACATACGACGACGTATCTGAAGATACGCCGTCGTATGTCCTTTATGAATCTAGCCCATACTCTGTCTAATCCAGGGGTCTGGTGTTTAACTGTACACTGCAGTGAGATTAAATATTGAATTCAACGCACTTCTCCACCTTCAAAACACATGACTAATTATTGACTGAATTTCTTGTGCTGTCTCTAAGAGGAGAGGGAGAAAGCAAAAACACTCCGTGCAGCAGTATGTATTGAATCTATGCTTGTCATGTATAGGTAACCCCCGTGCTTATCAAATCCACAACAGCCACGTAAGCATTGAGGCCAAAGGTTTATGTGATATAAGTGAATTGCAGCATTGAGCTTTGCATACATAGGTGATTGAAAGAGCCCTCAGATTTCAGTATAAAGCGAATTCCAAAGCGACTTGTTTCACACAAAATCACATGACAATAGAAATCACATTATTCTCTCAGTGCCCATTCACATCAATGCAGCACAGCATGACACCTTTTTGGAAAAGGGTTCTATGATACTGTGGTTTGGTCACTGCATGATTTTTTCCCTATAGACTTCAATGGAAACTCGCCAAAAATGCATGTACTTGTGTTTTTGGTGCATTTTTTTTCATTAACATGGGTGGCTGATATCTGGGGGCTCCTTGTTAAAGGGTTTTCCAGATCCCAATAATCCCCCCCACCCTCAGACCCCCACAACCTCTGGATCAGGGTTATGGGAAAGAGGCCTACCAGGCTACATGCTTGGATAAAGGTTTGGTATGGATTTTGGGGAGGACCTCCCACCATATTGTTTTTGTATTTTTGGCATTGGGTCCCACTTAAAATCCACACCAGACCCAAAGGCCTGGTATGCATTGTAGGGGGACCCCAAGATGTTTTTTTTTTTTTTTCATTTTTAACTACTTGACCTCTGGAAGGTTTTACCCCCTTAATGACCAGACCATTTTTTTGCTATTCAGCACTGCAATACTTTAACTGGCAATTGCAAGATTATGCAACACTGTGCAAAAGACATTTTTTTTCGCAAATAGAGCTTTCTTTTGGTGGTATTTGATCACCATTGAGTTTTTTTTATAAAAACAAAAACAAAATTACATTTTGAAAGAAAAATTATATATTTTTTTAATTTCTGTTATAAAACATATTGAATACAAAAAAATGAAAAATACAATTTATTTTTTAAATTGAGGCCACACTGTATTCTGCTAAATGTCTTTGGTAAAAAAAAAATTCCAATAAGCGAGAAGGCTGGCCGGAGGAGTCGTCTGAGGGGTATATATCCCTCCTTCTCTGTTTGATCGTGCGTCGGCTCGTCTTCATGGCTATAGCCGACGCACGTCACTTCCTGTTTCTTCGCAGAGCGGTGGTCGGCTGCAGGAATCGTGGCAGTTCTTCTCCCGGTGCTTATGCAGGCATCATGGGGGGGGGGGGCGCTCACTCCTCCCTGCTTTAGTCCTGAAATGGACGGATGGGGGGTGTTGGTGGCAGAGAATGCCATTTCATTCAATTGTTCAAAGGTGTGGAGCATGTGCATTGAGAATAGTGTGTCTGGCTTCCAGGAGGCCCTTCCTTTAGGTCAAATAGGTTTGTGGCCACTTTGAGTAATATTACTTGGCCATGGCTTGTCTGGCAGAAATGTAATGCCAATATAAGCAGTTTTCCCTCCGCCTAATCTGTCACACATCACCTGAGGTAGAACTCGATGCAGGCCATGCACCAGCAGCAGTGTGCCCTTAATTACCTGTGTGATTATAGTACTTGAATAGGCTCTTAGAAACTGGGGTTCTTTTCACCATGTAAATAGCTCATAATTTAGGATGTGTGCAGCACTTTGGCATCCCATCAGCAGATTCTCAGCAAATCCTAGTGAGGACATGTTTGGCTTGATCTGACTTGGTATGGCCCTGAGAGCCGGGAGAGCATGCCAGCTGAGACTTACAGCAGGTGGGGGGCTGATTGTTGGGTAGCCCCACTTCCATGGTCGTTTCTGTCACAGCAGTCTGTCATTAACGTGTTTTGTCATAGGGGTTCTGTCATTAGCGCGTTTTGTCATAGCGGTTGCTGTCAGTAGCGCGTTTTGTCATTAGCGGGTTTCTGTCATTAGCGGGTTTTTGTCATTAGTGTGTTTCTGTCGTAGTGTGTCGGTGCCATGCAGTTACGGCATACACCAGTAACCGTTTCTTCTTCGTATGTCTCATTCTACTTTTCGCTCAGGTTCCTTGTGTACCTGGGTTCAGTTAGCTAGTGCTCACATCTCAGTATCTGTCATGTCTACAGATCCATACGGGCTGAGGTTTAATTTTTAAATGATTGTTGAGCACAATCTTCTCGCCTGTATACCATACATCATACAATGCATGTTAATTTAATTCCACCTGTACGACTACCCACCATGGTACACTAGCCCTGAGAATTCCATTTTAATTACTTTGCAGGTTACTTGGGCTCACTTACTACATACACCAAGGTGGGGGTCGTCAGGTTCATTCACGCGCTGTGGTCTCGTCATCACTGCTTATGTCCTCATACTTGGGAATACCAATGTTGTTAAGACCTGCACCATACTTTCTTTCTGAGGGATTTGCTCAGATAGATTATTAAAACAGCTATGCCATTTCTTAATCTGAGATTGATAATTTTATAATGTCAGTGATATTTTCCATAATCCAATGGTAATAAGGACACATATGTTACAGGTAATGTACTTGGCAATTGTTATGCCCTTTTAACAATTTTTTTTGGCATGTCTTTTAGTGTCACTGACCTTTTTGACATTTTGAATTAGAATGATTGCATTTAAACATCAGATTTGTTTCATAAAGTTTTGCTTATTCATACGGCTTACTCATTCTGTTGAATGTGCTGTTTTAGACCTCCCTGTTTTAGCAATAAACAGGAGTGGATAATGTCACACAAACAGTGGCATTTCTGAGCTCTCTAGAGCACTGTTTGTAACATTTTAGTGCTTCGATTTTTTCCAAGTAAATGTTAAGCTGTCATCAGACAAACCTATACAGACCATTATGACCTTTAGTTTTATCATTTGGTTCCTGTTATTGCAGGTTAGCAAAATGGTTTTGAAGTATGAGTGACACTGTCTTTTATTTTATTAGGTGGAGATTACTTTTTCAAGATAAGTATTGATGTAGTAGTTTTCTTACTCGCAACAATATGCTTTTACATCCGTGTGAAAAGTTTGTATTTTGTCACTTAAACTACTGATGTTGCCAATAAGCTGTACATGAATTTTCTAGATTAACATTTGTGTGTTGTTGCAATGTCCATCATTGGATCCTTCTGCTCCTATACCCAAACATCCCTGCCCAGTTCCACAGCCACACCCCCCCCCCCTTTTTCCATATGATGAACATTTTTCCACAAATTCCACTCTAGCATGTTGACCACCCCCCTATATTCCCAACCCATGTCACCCCATATTTATAGCTCACAAGAAGGTGTTGATTATTCGCTATTTAGGACTGCTCTTCAGTATGTCAGGCAGCTGAAGGATGTACATTTCTTTACTACAAGTGTTCCGACCTCCAGAACAAAAATCAGCAGAACCCCATCCAAGGATCTGTTTCGTATGCCCTGTTTTATTGTGGACCACCTGCACAAGTAACTGAAATCTGATTGGTTTTTATGCAGAAGTGAGACTTATTTTGCACTCTCCAGCTTTAGTAAATAAACCCCTACAGTGGGGCAAAACAGTATTTAGTCAGCCACCAATTGTGCAAGTTCTCCCACTTAAAAAGATGAGAGAGGCCTGTAATTGTCATCATAGGGATAGATCAACTATGAGAGACAAAATGTGGAAACAAATCCAGACAATCACATTGTCTGATTTGGAAAGAATTTATTTGCAAATTATGGTGGAAAATAAGTTTTTGATCACCAACAAACAAGCTAGATTTCTGTCTCTCACAGACCTGTATCTTCTTCTTTAAGAGGCTCCTCTGTCCTCCACTCATTATCTGTATTAATGGCACCTGTTTGAACTTGTTATCAGTATAAAAGACACCTGTCCACAACTTCAAACAGTCACACTCCAAACTCCACTATGGTGTCTGATTTGGAAATAATTTATTTGCAAATTATGGTGGAAAATAAGTATTTGGTCAATATCAAAAGTTCATCTCAATACTTTGTTATATATCCTTTGTTGGCAATGACAGAGGTCAATCATTTTATGTAAGTCTCCACAAGGTTGTTACACACTGTTGCTGGTATGTTGGCCCATTCCTCCATGCAGATCTCCTCTAGAGCAGTGATGTTTTGGGGCTGTCGCTGGGCAACACGGACTTTCAACTCCCTCCAAAGGTTTTCTATGGGGTTGAGATCTGGAGACTGGCTAGGCCACTCCAGGCCTGTGAAATGCTTCTTACAAAGCCACTCCTTCGTTGCCCGGGCATTGTGTTTGGGATCATTGTCATGCTGAAAGATCCTGCCACGTTTCATCTTCAATTCCCTTGCTGATGGGAGGAGGTTTGCACTCAAAATCTCACGATACATGGCCCCATTCATTCTTTCATATATACGGATCAGTCGTCCTGTTCCCTTTGCAGAGAAACAGCCCCAAAGCATGATGTTGCCACCCCCATGTTTCACAGTAGGTATGGTGATCTTTGGTTGCAACTCAGCATTCTCTCTCCTCCAAACACGACAAGTTGTGTTTCTACCAAACGGTTCTACTTTTGTTTGTCTGACCATATGACATTCTCCCAATCCCCTTCTGGATCATTCAAATGCTCTCTAGCAAACTTCAGACGGGCCCGGACATGTACTGGCTTAAGCAGGGGGACACGTCTGGCAGTGCAGGATCTGAGTCCCTGGCAGCGTAGTGTGTTACTGATGGTAGCTTTGTTACGTTGGTCCCAGCTCTCTGCAGGTCATTCACTAGCCCCCCCCCCGTGTGGTTCTGGGATTTTTGGTCACTGTTCTTCTGATCATTTTGACCCCCACGGGGTGAGATCTTGTGTGGAGCCCCAGATCGAGGGAAATTATCAGTGGTCTTGTATGTCTTCCATTTTCTAATTATTGCTTCCACAGTGGATTTCTTCACACCAAGCTGCTTGCCTATTGCAGATTCAGTCTTCCCAGCCTGGTGCAGGTCTACAATTTTGTTTCTGGTGTCCTTCAACAGCTCTTTGGTCTTCACCATAGTGGAGTTTGGAGTGTGACTGTTTGAAGTTGTGGACAGGTGTCTTTTATACTGATAACAAGTTCAAACAGGTGCCATTAATACAGATAATGAGTGGAGGACAGAGGAGCCTCTTAAAGAAGAAGATACAGGTCTGTGAGAGACAGAAATCTAGCTTGTTTGTTGGTGACCAAAAACGTATTTTCCACCATAATTTGCAAATAAATTCTTTCCAAATCAGACAATGTGATTGTCTGGATTTATTTCCACATTTTGTCTCTCATAGTTGAGGTATACCTATGATGACAATTACAGGCCTCTCTCATCTTTTGAAGTGGGAGAACTTGCACAATTGGTCGCTGACTAAATACCTTTTTGCCCCACTGTATCTGTCTGATTGAAAACAATATGTTTCTGTATTTTCTAAAGATATTTAACATCCACAGTTATACTGGTAGACAGGGATCATGTAATATTTGTGTAGCCAACATACAAAGGCATTTTAGACAGTTGTGCAATTTAGGCTCCGTTCATATGTATGCAGCCGCGGTAGTCCAGTGCATTTCTGTTTACCAATTCAGGTGCAATTCAAGTGCAAGTTTTTACCTAAAAATTGCACCCCAACCAGACTGAAAAACGCACATGACTCTTTTTAAAACCTCACCGTGGCCACCCCACACATGTGTGAATCGACTACATTAACCACTTAAGGACCAAGCCTCTTTTTCAGATATGTTTACACGTTAAAAACAATTTTTTTTGCTAAATTACCTAAACATTATACATTTTTTTTCTAACACCCTAGAGAATAAAATGGCGAGCTCATCAGTTTTTTTTTCTTATTTGATTTACCTTTAATTTTTATTTTTTACACTGTTTTAAAAAAAAATATCACTTTTATTCCTATTACAAGGAATGTAAACATAGACATAGAAAAAGGCACGACAGGTCTACTTTAATATGAGATCTGGGGTCAAAAAGACCTCAGATCTCATATTTCAACTAAAATGCAATAGAAAAAATATTTTGTCATTTGAAAAAAAAATTAAAATGGGCCTTTAAGAGCTATGGGCGAAAGTGACGTTTTGACGTCGCTTCTGCCCTGCTATGGTATGGAGACGGGTGGAGGAAATCTTCCCCCCACTCGTATCCATACCAAGCAGGAGAGAGGACCCGATCGGCCCCTCTCCCACCACCAATAACGGTGATCTCGTGGCAAATGGGTTATGGCAGCTGGCAGCTAGCAGCTGCCATAACGGAGATATCCATCTTCAAAGTGCCGATATATATATATATATATATATATATATATATATATATATATATATATACTGTGTTTCCCCCAAAATAAGACCAGGTCTTGTATTCATTTTGGCTTCAAAAAACACACTAGGGCTTATTTTCGGGGTAGGGCTTATTTATCTACTGTATTAACACTGTATACATATCAAGTGTGCAATAAGTCTCAAGTCTGTCTAGCTGACAGTCTTAAAGTGGTTGTATCCCTTGAAAACAAATACCTGTTCCTTTAAAGCATGAAATAAATCAATAAAATGTTTTATACACATTTTCTATCTCCTCTGTCTTCTCCTCCCCTGACCCCCCCCCCCCCCCCCCCTCATTGTCAGGTCAGGAGAAAGTTTTTTTTAATCATTATGACATTATGTAGTCTGTTTTACTGGTATATGGTGCAGTGTGCCTACAGTTTTATAAAAAGTACCTTTTATAACAGCTCCCTAGTCTTCTCTGAGGAGAGGAGGAAAGAGTCAAGCCGAGAGTGTCGCTGATGTCAGCCCGCTCCATGAACTGAAGAGGGAGGGGCGGGCGACATCAACAGGGAGGGGGGGAGGAAAGAGAATAGCCGAGATTCTCTCTGTCAGCCCGCTCCGTGAACTAAAGAGGGAGGGGCGGGCGACATCGGAGGGGAGGAAAGAAGAGCCGATATTTGCTCTGATGTCAGCCCGCTCCGTGAACTGAAGAGGGAGGGCAGCAGTCGTCAGCTGGTAGAAGAGAAGTGGACATGCGGCGGGTGTAAACAAGGGATTTTTAATATAGCAACAAACAGTCACTGCCCCAGTTTTACAAAACAGATTACAGGATTTTTAATGAAATTTACTAGGGCTTATTTTCGGGGTAGGGCTATATTGCAGCCCATCCTGATAATCACACTAGGTCTTACTTTTGGGGTAGGGCTTTTTTTCGGGGAAACATGGTATATATACAGTGGGCGGTCCGGAAGTGGTTAAGAACGCGGTTCAAAATGTATCTGTGAAAACGTATATATATAAACGGAGCCTTAAATTATAAATTAACCTTTTCAGCAAAAATTCTACTATAGACACCCTACACCCCACCTCCCCAACCCCCCCAGTCTATGCTGTACTCCCTGATGGGCCAAAAGTGCCCACACAGCCAGTGTGGTCAGGGTATTTTAAATCCCCAGTATTCCTCCCCTTCTTTCTTTAGGGCTATCAGGGTAGATCAGATCACTTTTGATTAGTCAGCGCCGGCTTGTGACCATTTGTGTGGGTTCGTTCACTTTTTCATTTTTTCTGAGAAGACGAACTTACACTTTAACTGCTTGCCGACCAGCCGCCGCAGTTATACGGCGGCAGGTCGGCTCTGCTGGGCGAGGGCACGTAGCTATACGTCACCTCGCCGAGCAGCCAATAAGGGGATGCGCACTCGCCCCTAATACCAACGCGCGTGCTCGGCGGAAAGTGATCACCGCCGGGCACCCGCGATCGCTCGTTACAGAGTGAGAATCGGGAGCTGTGTGTGTAAACACACAGCTCCCGGTCCTGTCAGGGGGAGAAATTACCTATCGTCTGTTCATACAATGTATGAACAGCGATTTGTCATTTCCCCATGTCAGTCCACCCCCCTTCAGTTAGAACACACCCAGGGAACATGATTAACCCCTGGCTCGCCCCTAGTGTTAACCCCTTCACTGCCAGTGGCATTTTTATAGTAATCAATGCATTTTTATAGCACTGATCGCTATAAAAATGCCAATGGTCCCAAAAATGTGTCAAAAGTGTCCGAAGTCTCCGCCATAATGTCGCAGTACCGATAAAAATCGCTGATCGCCACCATTACTAGTAAAATAAAAATATTAAGAAAAATGCCATAAAACTATCCCCTATTTTGTAAACGCTATATTTTTGGGGAATATTATCTTATAGCAAAAAGTAAAAAATATTCATTTTTTTTTTTAAATTGTCGCTCTAATTTTTGTTTATAGCGCAAAAAATAAAAACCGCAGAGGTGATCAAATACCACCAAAATAAATCTCTATTTGTGGGAAAAAAGGACACCAACTTTGTTTGGGAGCCACGTCGCACGATCGCGCAATTGTCAGTTAAAGCGACGCAGTGCCGAATCGCAAAAAGTGGCCTGGTCTTTGACCAGCAATATGGTCCGGGGGTTAAGTGGTTAACCTTGTGACAACAGTTTGAGGCCCTTTTCTGTTCCAGCATTACTGTGCCCCTGTCTTCTGAGCTGATACAATTTCCTGCATACACTCCTTAACTTTCTCCAAAAGAATGAAGGCTGTCATATCCACAAAGTGGATGTGGGCAGTTGAGAATGCACCTATTTTTTTGCAATACATACATGTTTCCCAACGATTTTTCGTGCGGCCATCGAATTTGAGTGATCAGGCATGTTGAAAAATTTATAGAAAAACTAAGTAATTTCTAATCAATGATGGGAGAATTGTGCGAGAAATCTAGTCAAAAAATGTGCACGAGCTGTGACCTGGAAAGACTCCTAGCCATGAAATTCCTTTTAAGTTGCAATATGAGGTGAAATTAAAGGCTTGGTTAGTCGGATTTTGAAATCGGATTACAAAGCGCATAATATTTCTGATTTTCAAATGAAAATTAATTTGTAATTTGACCCATATTTGACCTGCATTACCTTCTGAAAATAAATCGGCTTTAGAATCTTAACCAGTTCCCGACCCCCGCATGTACATATACGTCCACAATATGGCACGTACAGGCACATGGGCGTACATGTACGTCCTTGCCTATTAGCGGGTGGGGGGTCCGATCGGGACCCCCCCCGCTACATGCGGAGGTCGGGTCCACTCGGGGAGCGATCCGGGACCACGGCGCGGCTATTTGTTTATAGCCGCTTCGTCGCGATCGCTCCCCGGAGCTGAAGAACGGGGAGAGCCGTATGTAAACACGGCTTCCCCGTGCTTCACTATGGCGGCGCATCGATCGTGTCATCCCCTTTATAGGGAGACACAATCGATGACGTCATTCCTACAGCCACACCCCCCTACAGTTGTAAACACATACTAGGTGCACCCTAACTCCTACAGCGCCACCTGTGGTTAACTCCCAAACTGCAACTGTCATTTTCACAATAAAGAATGCAATTTAAATGCATTTTTTGCTGTGAAAATGACAATGGTCCCAAAAATGTGTCAAAATTGTCCGAAGTGTCCGCCATAATGTCGCAGTCACGAAAAAAATTGCTGATCGCCGCCATTAGTAGTAAAAAAATTTTTTTTTATAAAAATGCAATAAAACTACCCCCTGTTTTGTAAACGCTATAAATTTTGCGCAAACCAATCGATAAACGCTTATTGCGATTTTTTTTACTAAAAATAGGTAGAAGAATACGTATCGGCCTAAACTGAGGAAAAAAAATGTTTTTATATATGTTTTTGGGGGATATTTATTACAGCAAAAAGTAAAAAATATTGCATTTTTTTCAAAATTGTCGCTCTATTTTTGTTTATAGCGCAAAAACTAAAAACCGCAGATGTGATCAAATACCACCAAAAGAAAGCTCTATTTGTGGGGGGAAAAAGGACGCCAATTTTGTTTGGGAGCCACGTTGCACGACCGCGCAATTGTCTGTTAAAGCGACGCAGTCCCGAACTGTAAAAACACCTTGGGTCTTTAGGCTGCATATTGGTCCGGGGCTTAACTGGTTAAAGGAGTTTGAGAGTCAGTTTTGTAGAGAAAACATATTAGCAGATAGCTTGGTGGCATTATGACCTTTATGTTGCTTGTGACAAAATACAAACTTTTCACACAGATGTAAAAACGTTTTGTTATAAGAAAACTACTACATCAATACTTATGAAAAAGTAATCTCAACATAATAAAATACCAGACCGTGTCACTCATACTACTAAAATGGTAGATTGTGGCCCTTTCACCTGACAAAAACCTAGAGCTTATAGTCCCCAAACGCATCAATTTGCAGACCCCAGACTTGAGCAACACATTGAAATTTCATCCAGTAAACTTGACCCATGGTCACCCATGTCAGCTACATACCTTGCAACAGGCCCTGTGATCTACTCAGCTCCTCAGGACTTCTAAAAATCCACCCACTAAAATTCCCCCCAGGCTTATGTCCATCAAAACCAGTCAAACACCATCTATTGACTGATGAGCATTCATGACCACAAGATGAATGACCTATGATCAGCCCACACCCCAAGAGTGACAAACTGAAAGTTTCAAGGGGTATGTAAAAATATACCCTTTTTTGACATACAGATTATATGCTCTGACATACAGGTATGCAGTGACATACACTATATTACCAAAAGTATTCTGCCTGTACACGCACAGTCTCTGCTCTAATTCTTCCGAAAGGTGTTCTACACGCACAGAACACCTTTGGGATGAATTAGAGTGGAGAATGCGAGCCAGCCCTTCTCTGCCACATCAGTGCCTGACCTCACAAATCCACTTCTTGAAGAACGGTCAAACATTCCTATAGACACACTCCTAAACCTTGTGGACAGCTTTACCAGTAGAGTTGAAGCTGTTATAGCTGCAAAGGGTGGGCCAACTCAATATGATCTCAAGGATGATCAGTGGAAACAGGATGCACCTGAGCTAAATTTTGAGTGTCATGGCAAATGCTGTGAATACTTATGTACATTTTTTTATTTATTTTTTAAAAATTTCCAATGATTTCAAACAAACTTCTTTCATGTCATTATGGCACATTGTTGGTAGAATTGTGTTGAAACAAATGAATTTAATCCATTTTGGAATAAAGCTGTAACATAACAAAATGTTGAAAAAGTGAAGTGCTTTGAATACTTTCCAGATACACTGTAGATATCAGTCATACAGCATTATGTAATCAAAAGTTCTTAGTTTTAAAATCAGATCTAATGGTGTATATATATATATATATTTAATGGTAAGTGCTTGCATGCTAAGTGTAACCTCTCAAAGTGACTACAGTATTCCTGAAAATGGCTTTCACCACTTTTTCTCCAGAAGGTCAAAAACCTCTTTGTTTAGGCATTATTTAGGGCTAGGCATCTGTTTCCAGATCAATGATGCCAGCCCAGCAAAGATGAAATACTGTAAGTACCACTGCCTGCACGCTAGGCATTATGTTTTTGGCTGTGTACCTTTAAGACTCCGTACACACGACCGGATCTGTCCGCTGATATTTGTCCGACGGACAGTTTCAGCGGACAGATCCGGTTGTGTGTACAGCCGACCGGACCGGATTCCCGGCCGAGCGGACTTTTTCCAGCGGACTAAAATTTCCTAGCATGCTAAGAAATCTGTCCGCTGGAAACCTGTCCGTCGGACGTGTTCGGTCGTCTGTACAGACTCACCGGACATGTCCGACCGACCGCCATCCCTCGCATGCGTCGTACTGATTCGACGCATGCGTGGAAGCTTTGAACTTCAAGGCCGCCCACGTCGCCGCGTCATTGTCGCGGCTGTCACGTCCCCCGCGTATTGTTTACGCGCGGATTTCTGTCTGATGGTGTGTACAACCATCAGACAGAAATCTCCGGGCGGACATGTCCGCTGAAAACGGTCCGGCGGACCGTTTTCAGCGGACTGTCCGTCCGTGTGTACGGGGGCCTAAGATATTTCATAGTGATTAGCACCCCTGCATGTTAAAACTGAGGAAGGGATGACAAAGAAAATGGTTCATTCTGCCTGAATTGGGTCCAAATAATTTTCTCTCAGCATGCTTTTTTTTAGGCAGACTTTGAAAGAGTATACCAAAGTGTAATCACTTGACTAAAGATCAAGTATTAAAGCAGAACTCCAGGAAAACAGCTTTATACCCAAATAAAATACAGAATATAACCAAGCAAATCCTCATATAGTATGTCCAATACATTGCACCTGGCAACCTGGCTGCTCTCTCCTTTTTCTGCAATCTGCATGTGTCAATTCTGGCAGTTTTCTCTGACACCAGGCAATCCATGGTGACGGCTGGATTCAGGCATACTTACTGTTACACATACTCGTAAATATTACTGGTAACTTTTTATGTGAAGTCACTTATTTTCACCATAAATATTCCATTGCAATTTCTGTTAGTACTTGAGATTAGAATTCCTGTCGATGACTGATGGTGTTTAGATTAACCCATACTTTTTTTTAAAACTTATTAGGAACTTGCTTTTTTCTGTTGTGGTGTGTAGGTCATAAGAATGGACGAGAACCTGATGATGCTGAGCTGGTGAGCTTAAGCAAAAGGCTGGTGGAAAATGCAGTACTGAAGGCTGTACAGCAGTACATAGAGGAAACACAGCAGACCAAAGCCAAACAGATTGATGGGATCTCGCTGGAGCCTGGCATTATTCATGAGAAAATCGAAAACAATATCAAATAACAATTTCAGCCTCTGTTGTCAAAAAAATAAAATTCAACTTGAAACTATTGGTTAAAGAGACGCCTACTTTTCTACTAGGTGCTTGTTAGATGGGAATTTGTGGACAGTATACCTCTATGGCAACATTTACACAGATGGATTTTTTTATTGATATTTCCTGACAAACCTGTTTGCATTGCAGTAAAACCAAACTACAAAAAAGGGGAAATGGCAAGAGTCCTACAATGAACTACAATGAATTTATTGTGTAGCTTGAAGAACAATAGGAGCCTTTTGCTATGCCTTGTTAAATAGCAGAGAATGGCCAACCAAGAGGCCTTACAAGATGGCAAAGCCCTGTCATCTTTATTTATAAATAAATGGGGATAATGTTGTCACTTCAAGCCGAAGTTCCCTTCTCCATTACTACTAATGTTGCAGTGGCAACCCTTCAAAGACTATGCTAATTTCAATGCTGGATGTTTCTCAGAGAAGATACAGTATATTCACTATGTATTATTGTACTGGTTCTTTAATGTATTGTGACACTATGCAGTATTTCTTGATGACCGTTGTTCATGAAGAAAATCTATTTTTTGACAAGCATAATGGATTTTTTATATATAAATGTGTGGCCAAAAATCACAATATATGTATAGTTGATCACAGACATTTTCTGTATGTCCAGCGTACAATAATGTTATTCTTTCCTTCAGGCAAGAGATATAATGATGGAAACAAGCAGACTGCCTTGCAAAGGGAGTTGAAACCTCTGTTGGACAAAGTTAAAGACATTAAGGCTGTGCTCGCTCTTCCAGAGACACGGGAAAAAATATACAGAGAAGTTTTTGGTAAAACACTGATTACATAAAACAACGGTCATATGTTGCCTTCGGAGACTATATGAATATTTTGGGATGGGACTAATTAAAATAGATTATAGCATTATGATTCAATTTGTGTAGCTCTGCATTATATTTACTAAATATTCTAAACCACACCCAATACTGACAGCCATTTTCATGTCACTCTCCACAAAGTTCTGACATACATGCAAGCTTATGTTATTTACAATTACTCTGTATATCATTTCTAGAAATTGTAGCCAAGTTTACTGTATCAATGTGAATATTATTTTTTATTTTTTTACAGTAAATGGCTGTAGGGCTGACATTTTGCCACTTTACAGACAGACTGGTTCAATTCTTTACCATGCTACTGATTTCTTTGTCAATGGTGATAATACATATGCGCTGATGAAAAGAGAAAACAAAAGTGCTGCTCAAAGCCACTTATATACATTGGTAATTTTGCTAACGCAGGTTTGAAAATAAAGTGTTGCTCTGGACCCCACTTAAACTTTTTCTTGCCCCTAATTTTTATTTATGGCCATCACAGTGGCAAACACATAGTTCTTATAGAAACATGTTGTGTATTAGGCTTTCCCAAAGAAAGTTGCATAATACAACCTTAGGGCTCTTTCACACATAATGTCCGTTTTTGATGGACACTGGGGATCGCTAGAGGAGCGGATCGGATGTTACACGAGCCTGAACGGTCCACGTGTGTGAAAGTGGCTTAAAGGTGAATATAGCTGAAGGCCTCTTTCACACGGGCGATCCGATCAGGTCAACCTGTCAGTTTTTCAGGGAGATGTGATGGGATTGTGCATGGATCCCTATGGACAAACATGTGTAAACAGACTTGCATCAATTTACTCTCCCCTTCCACTGGGTCCGATCTAGTTCACAAAAAAAAAAAAATGTGAATCTTTTTGATCAGATCAGAGGGTAGTCGGGTGTAAACGGACAGATGGAGATCATTTACTCCCAGCCGCCCATTGAGCAGAACGGGCTTTGTCCATGTCCGCTCTGCAGAAACTGAGCAGAAAAGGATGCGTCATCTGCTCTGATCAGCAGGATATCTGTGAGCTGGTCCCCAGATTCCGCATGTAATACACCCCATGTGAAAGGGGCCTTATAAGTGCATGTTTAACAACACAGTTAAGTACTGTAAGGGCTCATGCACACTGCAGATAAAAAAAATTGCTTTAACAGGCATTTGAGCTTTTATTTCTCTGCCTAAAATCTTGAAGAAGCTTGTGCTTTTTTGTGCTATTTTGCACTTTTTTTATTGAGATTTTGTGAGCATGAGCATTTTTGTTTCACAAACCCTCCCCTCAGCTCTTTTTTTCCTTTTTTTTCTTGTGTACATTTTCAGGCTTTTTCATGCTTTTTCATGTGTTTTTGGGCACTCAGGTGTCTCTTCTGCTCGACAGTTTCTCTAAAAAACACAAGATTGGTGTGTGTGTGGGGGGGGGGGTCTGCCTGTAAGAGCATACGCCTGCAAACTTCTGAAAGAGCCGTGGTGTGCATAGACACTGGCTAACACAGAGGGGAGTTTCCAGGCAGAAAAAAAAAAGAGCTCCAAAAAGCTCAAAAGCCTGTAGGAGCAGCTTATTTGAGGTGCAGTGTGCATGAGCCCTAACTGATACTTTTTTATTTTCATTAACAGGACAAGCTTTTGCAAGATTTACCCCATCTACTGGGCCAAGCAGTGCGTTGACATTGTGTCCACTATATTTTGTTACAATTAAAACTATCATTCTTAATTCAAATATTTTTGTTCCTAAAAAAAAAAACTGTCTTTATTGGTTTCTGCTAGATGATTTCACTCCTGCGCATATGCAGGAGGCCAACATTTCTGCACACAGAGACCGCCCCGGTGCTGTAAACTAAGCTGCATATGCCCAGCTCAGTTTACAATGCAGGAGAAGACCGCAAGCTCAGTTTGATTACCCTGTATTTCCACTGTCCCCTAACTGTTATCCTAATTTCAAAATCTGTTTTAGCATTTTGCTAAAACTCCTATTCATCGGTGTTACTGCTTTAACTGCATGAAGGGAGTGGATCTTCTAAAAGCTTGTACTAAAAAATGGACTGTTCAAAATGTCAAAAATATCACATGTACAGCCATAGCCAAATGTTTTGAGAATGACACAAATATACATTTTCATAAAATCTGCTCCTTCAGTGGTTTTAGAACTTTTTGTCAGATGTTACTATGGTATATTACAAGCATTTCATAAGTGTCAAAGGCTTTTAATGTAATTGTCAATAAGTTTATTCAAGTCAATATGTGCTATGTTGACTCTTCTTTTTCAATAGCATTTCGCCCTGACATGCTGTCAATCAACTTTTGGGCCACATCCTGACGAATGGCAGCACATTTTGGGGAGTTTTTTTGTTCACTCGCCTCTTGAGGATTGACCACAAGTTCTTAATGAGATTAAGGTCTGGCGAGTTCCCTGGTCATGGACCCAAAATATCAATGTTTTGTTCCCCAAGCCACTTGGTTATCGCTTTTGCCTTATTGCAAGGTGCTCCATCATGCTGGCAAATACATTGTTGGCCACCAAATTGTTCTTGAATGGTTGGGAGAAGTTTTTGTACCATTTTTTTTATTCATGGCTGTTTTCTTAGGCAAAATTGTGAATGAGCCCACTTTCTTGGCTAAAAAGCAACCCCACACATGAATGGTCTCAGGATGCTTTACTGTTGGCATGACACAGGACTGATGGTAGCTCTCACCTTTTCTTCTCCAGACAAGGTTTTTTCTGAATGCCCCAAACAACCGGAATAGGTATTCTTTAGAGAAAATGACTTTACCCCAGTCCTCAGCAGTCCAATCACTGTATCTTTTGCAGAATATCAGTCTGTCCCTGATGTTTTTCCTGGAGTGAAGTGGCTTCTTTGCTGCCCTTCTTGGCACCAGGCCATCCTCCAAAAGTCTTCATCTTACTGTTCGTGTAGATGCATTCACACCTGCCTGCTGCCATTCCAGAGCAAGTTCTGCACTGGTCGTGCCCTAATCCCACAGCTGAATCAACTGTAGGAGAAGATCTTGGCACTTGCTGGACTTTTCTGGGTGCCCTGAAGCCATCTTCATAATTGAACTTCTCTCCTTGAAGATCTTGATCTGATAAATGGTTGATTTAGGTGCAATGTTAGTAGCAGCAGTATCTTTTCCTGTAAATCACATTTTGTACAAAGCAATGATGACTGCGTGTTTCATTGCAGGTAACATTAGAACAATGATGTCAAGCACCACCCTCCTTTAAAGCTCCCAGTCTGTTATTCTAACTCAATCTGCATTATGTAGTGATTTCTAGCCTTGTCCTCGTCAACACTAACACCTGTGTTAACGAGAGAATCACTGAAATTATGTCAGCTGGTCCTTTTGTGGGGGGGATTAAGTTAATTTTCATGGCAAAGAGGGACTTTGCAATTAATTGCAATTCATCTCATCACTCTTCATAACATTCTGGAGTATATGCAAATTGCCATCATCAAAACTGAGGCATCAGACTTTATGACAATATTTGTGTCATTCTCAAAAATTTTGGCCACAGCTGTATATGCTGATTGGTTTATAAAGGTGGTAGTCATGTTTTCTTTTGCTCTGGTTATCACATATGCCTCATGTAACTGCAATTGCAGTGTTATAAACTTGACATTACATTTCAGTAAAATGTGAAATCATTGTAGGTTTAGCAGTCATTTACTTTAAAGCAAAGGTCAAATGTGTTCTTACGTGAGAGATTTGTAAATGCTGACATTTGGTTATATTATATCCAGGCAACACTTTACACTCTTTTTAATAAGGCTATTAAATAATGTATGTTTTCACGGTCTATACATTTTTATGTTATTTTCATACATTATTATGAGACTTCAAAAACACCGGAGAGTAATATATCATTGTTGACAGCGTCAGTTACCTGTATTTTGCTATAGCAGCCATTTTAAGGTGAGAAGTCATTTTCTTTCTCTGTTGTATACAGTTGTATTTTCTGTTAACCACTAAACAATGGTTTACCTCTCATACACAATACGCATTTTCAAGGAGAGAATGTATTTTATATTCAGTATTGACATGAATTAAATAACTTCACTTTCCCTTAACAGCTTTGCCATTTTGCCTCTGATTTAATGAAATTAATAAAAACAAATTTAACATTTTATAAATATGTTACAAGAGAAAAAATAAAAATTTGACTCTAGAAATCTAAAATAATGGTGAAGCAGAGTGTGTTTGGTTTTGTAGATTGGAAAATGATTGTTTTTTTTATTGCCATCCACCATACCAAAACTGAATGTTTTCCGTTTCTTACAAATAAAGAATGGGAATATTATTGCCAAAAGCAGTCAAGCATATTTTTGCTGTCAGTCATTTTTGTTGTAAATTAGCTGCCCAGTTTGCAGCAAAAGCAGCCACTAATACTTTGAAACCCCATTCATACTTGAGTGTTTTTCAGCTTGAAGATTGGCACACAGAAAGACTCAACAAGCAAAATCTCATTAATTTCAATGACCCCTGTTCACATTTGAGCATTTTGTCGCCTTTAACCCCAAAAAGTCAATGAGCTACTTTTCAGGCAGATTTGAGTTTTTTTTTTTTGTCCCCATAAATTTCAATGAAAAACACCTAAACAGTGTGAAATGTGTGTTTTTACAGGCATTTTCAGCTCAAATAGCAGATCCCCTCCCCTTTTCTAGCATCACCCCTCACCTTACACAGGTTTCTATTGGCCACAGCAAAAATGCCTAAATGAAAACACCTAAAATATTTGCGAATCTGCACAAAGAAATGATAAAAAAATGCCTGGAAAAAAAATACACTTAGAAAAACACCTTAAAACACTCAGTGTACACACTGACAAGTCTTGAAAATTTTATAAAACTGTTGAAAGGGCCAAGTAATCAAAAAGTTATACTTGAATTTTGAAAGAATGCTATACTACAGTATAGTGGCATAGGTCTTGTTTTTGCACTGTGTAGCTAGAGGTTCTTACATATTTATGGAGCCTTGTGCTACCTAAAATACAACCATATAGGCTGTTGTAGACCTTGATACATCCATTAACTTACTAAGTTAAAGCAAACACGTGTTTTGCTCATGCAGGTAAAAAAGCAACAGGTGTGCTTTAATGCACTTTGCAATTAAACTGGAATAACTTACTACTTTATACAAGTATTTGTGAATGTCCCCTTTTACATAGCATAGTTACCCCAAAATTCTGTGTTCCTGATATGTACATGTTGTAGCATGTAGCATTTGTGTTAACAAATATCCAGTTCTCTTTGTTTTGCTTCCTTTGTGTAAAATACCTGGTGATCTAGCCACTCCCCTGATTTCCTATTTAAAACTGACCACGCTAGGTATGAGAGCACATCCATTGCAGCATGGTCCATTTTCTGACTGTGCTGGGAATACAGCCTGCCTGTCTTCCAATAATGAGACTTCTTCTGATGCCCCCCTGCACACCCATTTACTGGGAAGAACAGTAGATTTGTTGTTTCTCCACCCCTACCTCTATATGCCCCTTATGCAGTTTAGAACAGAGATTATGTGATCACTTATAACCAATTTAAAAAAAGGTAATTATGATGTTTTTATATATACACACAAATGAGTTTTTACAAGGTAAGGGTTCACATATACATTAAGGGCTAAGTTTACCTTTTTGAAAATATTAATAAATGCACATATTTTGTCAGGAAAAAAAATGTGCATTCATTACTTTTTTCACAGGAGCCTGCAGAGCATTGCACCCGCAATCAGTGGATCATGGATGCAATGCCAGGCTCCTGCATAAAGTCTGCAGCTCTGTTGCCAGTACTTCTGTAAAGGCTTTCTGCTACAGAGCGGGAGGCAGTGTGAATGGACTACAAATGTGATGATCAGCACGCTGTGGTCCATAAGAACTACAAGTCATCTGCTGTGGTTGCAGACAGGGCTTGTAATTTTATCACTCACAGATTCCTTTGAATGGATGACACAGCTGTGGGGGGCCCAGCCGCGCTGTTTTAAAAATGGGACTGCAGCTGTGTGGTCTTGGAGCATGTTAAACATTACACCCTAAATGTGGGTGTAGCACGTAAGATGCTACAAAAGGTAATCTTATCCTTTAAAGCAGTGGTTCTCAACCTGGGGGTCGAATGACGATTTGCCAGGGGTCACCAAATCCTGGGCTGTTTCTGAAGCACGCACTGCTCTCCCAGCCTTTTCGTGGCCACCCTGGGCTGTTCCTGGAGCCTGCGGCCACCCACTCAGCCTCTTTGCATGGGTGGGGGACAGAGACTAGAGGTCAGCTGACTGGTGAAGAATGTGAAGTGGGAGGGGCTGGAGGAGACACTATCTCTAAATTTTCAGCATAGGTGTCACTGCTGCAAGACGCCACAGAGCTGGAGACACAGTGAGTAACACTACCTGTGATTATAATTGCCTTTAACCTCCCTGGCGGTATGATTCTTTCTGAAAAAACATGGTGAAAGCGGTACAATTATTTGCAAGGAAATTTGGTGTTTTATACTGTAAGCCTGTGATTTTTAGGAATAACTCACTTAAATCTGACCAAACAAGAATCTAATAGGCATCCCGGGTATGACATTTTTTTAAAAACAAAATTTTAAATTATAATATAATAAATAATTATAATTAATTATAGCAAGTAATAATATAATAAAAATAAAAATTATTCAATAATGTAATCAACTCAAAATCACTGAAATTTGCTCAGTTGCAGAATTGTTGCTGTCATTATTTTTTTTTATGACGAATTTCCCCGCAAATAGCACAATTCTGCAAGTGAATATAATTTATTATCGCTGTTTTCTAGCTGATCTAAAACCATTTTTGACATAAAAAGACACTTTTGGTTGCTATGGACAATCTACAGTTTTCAGGCAGAAAGAAAGGTTTTTATTATATAAAATGACATGTAGGACACTGGGCAGACCACTAGGGACAAGGGGTGTGTGTTTTTTTTACATACAGTACTGTAATCTATAAGATTACAGTATACTGTATGTATAGTGTTTGTTTACTTTTTTGAATTTGGCGCCGATCTCCGCTCCCGTGCGTCGTAACGTCGCAGGGAACGGAGATCGGCGGCACAGGAGGACGCTGTGTAAATCGAGCGAGGTCCCGCTCGCTCACACAGCGTGGTGACATCGCTGGATCCAGGAGAAGGTAAGCCAGCGCTCGCTGCAGGCTCTGCATATCTACCCCGAGCCTGACTCGGGGTTACCGATTTTGGTAGAAAAAATCAACCCCGAGTCACGCTCGGGGATACCGCCAGGAGGGTTAAGAGTCCCCACTACAGTTCTCAGATCAGCAGATGACCTTGACCAGGAGCACCTAAGTTGGCTGATCAGAACTCCCCCCAGCATTGCCACTGATCCCAGCCCCGCCAGCACTGCCACCAATTCATGGAAGGGAGATGAAAAGAGGGGGAGGAACAAAGAAAAAGGGAGAGAAAGAATAAGAGAAAAAACAAGAAATAAGGCTAGAGAGAGGGATGGGAAAAAAGTAAATTAGGATAGGAAGATAAAAGGGAAAGAAAGGAGAAAAAAAGAGAGTGGTACATCCTAAAATGTATCATAAGAAGTTTAATACGGTATCAGTGGAAGGGACTCAGGGAGCGCTAAATATTCATGGGTTAGGGACGCAAATTACTTGTCTTGCCTTGGGGCTGACAACCCACGCTACTGAAATAATTTTACTGTTGGGGGTCCCCACAACTTGGGAAATTTTATCAAGGGGTCATGGCAATAGAAAGGTTGAGAACCACTGCTTTAAAGGAAATAATACAAATAGCAGTCTACCATTTTGGATCCTCTTTTCTGAAACTCCAGCAAGGAAAAATTCTACACAGTCCTCTTTGTTTATGAGGGGGCATGGGCAACTCTGTTTGCCATAGTTAACCCTGCCTGTCTGTGCAGGCGGATGTTCATCATAATTTATACATATATATGAACACTGAACACAGCCTAGACTTCCTTCATTGTATGTTACTGAAGACAGGGTCCCGCTGACATTGTTCAAAAAAATTTAGCGTCCATTTGAGGGAACCATCTAAAAAGGTAAGAAATATGGTTTAATTTTTTTATTCATGCTGTGTTAATAAGAACAGATAACAAACACTATATTGCCAAAAGTATTGGGACACCTGCCTTTACATGCATATGAACTTTAATGGCATCCCAGTCTTAGTCAGTAGGGTTCAATATTGAGTTAGCCCACCCTTTACAGCTGTAACAGCTTCAACTCTTCTGGGAAGGCTGTCCACAAGGTTTAGGAGTGTGTCTATGGGAATGTTTGACCATTCTTCCAGAAGCACATTTGTGAAATCAGGCACTGATGTTGGACGAGAAGGCCTGGCTTGCAGTCTCCACTCGCTCAAGCATCCCAATACTTTTGGCAATAAAGTGTATAGTGAGGTTTTCTCAAATTCAACTGAAATTCCATGAACATAGATTAAACACAGTGACTTGAAAAATTATTCATACCCCTTGAAATTTTCCATATTTTGTCATGTTACTGTAGTGGATATGATAAAAATGGTCAAAGTAAGATAATGAAATGCCTATTTCAATGCGCAAACACGTGCTCTATATCATATATACCTTATATATATCCTATATATCTTATATGCATATATGTTATTGATTGCTATAGGAATAATTATACATAATCATAATTACTATACAAACCCCTTGCTCATATATGTGGTATCAGATGTGTATCATGTTCTGCAAAAAACGGGAAATCGGTCTGCAACCGAGCTGGAATTAGATCGAAGGAAAGTCCCTTCAGGAAACCGCAAAGAAGCCAGACAGACTGTCAGCACAGTACCAACAAGTCACATCTGCCAATTGTCTTGAAGAAGACAATATTGCTTGAATCAGATGAACTAGATGTATAAATAGCTAATTGTTGCTTCACCCCTCACACCATCCTGACATGAAATGGTTAAAAGCTTACAAATCGGAACGTCACAAGATTAATATTACATATTCATGATCATGTTTGAATATTAATTTCACAACCATATATAAATCAAGGAGCATGAAATAAAAAGGGGAAGCAATTCCACACTGCAATTTCTGTCAGTGACCTTACTTTGTATGTGTGCACGCAATTATTCACTTCTTATCAGATTTGGCCAGGAAGCAGATACCAAAAGCCGGACAGTTTGGTCCGGTCCAGAACATTACAACCTGTCAGAACCATTGACATATCTCAGGATAGAGCTTACATATACCGTCAGAATATTTATTCTGAACTATAAAATATTATTGTATTTATGAAAATATGTAAATCTGTGCTTTGGGAGAGATACAATTTTCCTACAATACAAAATATCAAAATGATTTTATCCGTGCTATTTTGAGGACAAGCAATACAAATGAATATTTAAAATATATATATTTATTAACTAAAGAGTGCAAAATTAAAATCAGGTACAATTCGTATTACAACAAATAATTGATATGCTTCTATAATCAGAAATAAGCGATGGTTGAATGTTTAGATAATATTTACATTATATGACAAGGTGAATTCATAGCTCTCAGATTTAAATCACCTTGGCGTACTTAAAACCTTTTAGCTTCTAGTGACATAACCTTGACCTTGTATTATCTCTTCTCAATGACAAACCGATCTCTTGCTACTGCTTCTTAAAACACAAGGACAAGATGTCCTGTGGACAGTTCTTGGTGATTTGGCCAATAATGTCTTTTTAATACACAAGGCTATCTCTACTGCATCACCTGTTTAAACATATCCCAACATTAGGCCATTCACTAGGACTCACAATGATATTGTGATCGATATATGTAACAAGTATCTATCTTGAACCTCTGAATAATCTTATGCTGCAGTTAAAGATATTCCAGATCCAATTAACACTTGCTAAGATAATAGAGTGGCCACAGTTGGTATCTGTTTAAACTACCTACTGCATAGAGGATGTAAGATCATACTTTACCAGTATGTAAGAGTTCTGCTTGATAAGGGAAAGTGAGAATCCTGATGAAGGATTCTCTGTGAACCCCTTACATGTTTGCGGTCACTCACTGCCTTCCAGCTTCCTTCAGAGATCAGAGCAGCTCCAGCCATCTCTCTCCCACCAAGCTTTTCCCATCAGAGATTCCCCTATCACATTACTGGCAATGTCACATGATAATATGTTTTGGTGGGTGACCATAGCAACTAAGGATGTGGCTTTCTTGAACCATGCCGATATTAACCTGTAGGGGGCAGTGGTGTCTAAGGAATAATTCCTAATTTTCGGGTCAATCAGAGTTGATCATGACTTACGACCCCCTTGACTTCTGGCCTGGTATAACACCATAAATTATTTTATATGTCAAACAATATGACAACAAACCTAGACATTTCGGCAACCCCTAAATTTATGATTGAGATAAGGTTTTATGATCAGCACACATGCCTTGGAAAGTTCCTTTAAACTAATACCGGAATGTGATCATAGCAGTCTAATACTTTGAAGTTATTATAGGATCTTATACCTGGGACCCCAGTAATGTCTATGTATTAACGAGTTATACTATATGAACTACTAATACACATATATTGTTAAGGCATTATAAAGTCACAATACTATTTAAGATATATATATAATCCCACTGGGATTGTGAATAAGCCCCCTTGGTCTCATAGTACAGAGACCACACTATGTTTAGTGTCATGCTGTGCCAGGCTTTTCATTCTCTTATCTTATAAGTGTCAAACCCAAAGAGATATGACCTGGGAGATAGCACAGGCAGGCTCTTTACAACCTAAAAACAGTTAGGTAGATTCACTAAGAGTTAGGCCGGCTTATCTTCATATACGCGGCGTAGGTGTAAATTTGCGCCGGCTTGCTTTTTTTCCGTACCCATAGAACCAGATACGCCTGAAAATAGGCTTTTTACGACCGACGCAACTTTTCTAAGCCGGCTTAACTTGGGCGCATATTTAGGCGCGACGCATCTTCCGCTTGCATTGATTTCCTATTTAAATATGCAAATTACGGAGATACGGCGATTCGCGAATCAAAGTGCGCCGGACGTAGGCTAAGCCCGGTACGCACAATGTTACGTCAGGCCTAAAGCCATTCCACCAAAAAGGTGGAATAACTTTGCACCAGACGGACACAGGTCAACTGGAGAGCAGCTACAGCAACAGTGTTACGGATGAGCTGAGCAAGCAGAGCACCCACACTTGCAGGACAACACATCTGTGTGCCAACATGCCAGGGGCAGGCGTGGTCCTTGCACTACTAATGGGTCCACTGACTCGTAGGAGGGCACGGGAGAGGATCTACCGAACGCGCATTAACGTTTTTGCCATGGGGGAATAAGAGGTGTATCGCATCTACAGATTCAACACTGATGCCATCCAGGATTTAGCCACAATCCTGCATGATGACATCACCAGCAACACACATCATGCACATGCAGTGCAGCCACTGGTCAAGGTACTGGCAACACTGCATTTCCTCGCCAGTGGATCTTTTCAGCGTACAAGTGGAGCTGTGGCTGGGATGTCACAAACCACCATGAGCAGATGTGTGCACCAGGTTGTCCCCGCAATCCTCAGACGCATGTCCCACCACTTCATCAGACCCACCCAGCAGCATCTGCAGCAGAAGGCAATGGAGGATTTCTATAGAATTGACAGATTCCCATGCACCGTGGGGGCCATTTATTGCACACATGTGGCACTATGCCCCCCCCCCGTGACACAGAGCACATATACCGCAATAGGAAGCACTGGCATTCAATCAATGTCCAGGTGATAGCCGATGCCCAATGCCTCATATGGCACGTCCGTGCCAAACACCCAGGATCCAGCCATGACAGCTACATATACCGTCAAAGCGACACCCCAACAGATTTTGACCAGAACATGTATGGGGACACCTGGCTGGTTGGTGAGTGACATGGGTGTCAGGCATGACTGTCCCCCCCATGATGCAGACATCACGAGGGGCACATGCATGACTAACATCCTCCTGTCTTTTCCCTTCCAGGTGACTCTGCATATGCACTTGGACCCCATCTCATGACTCCATACCGGACTCCCCAAACCCCAGGAGAGCAAAGATACAATGAAGCACATGCACGTATCTGTGGAGTGGTGGAACGCACCTTTGGCCTCCTGAAGTCCCGTTTCCGATGCCTGGATAAGTCTGGGGGTACCCTGTTGTATTCCCCAAACTTTGTGTGCCAGATCATCGGTGCATGTTGCATTCTGCACAACTACGCCGTGAGAAAGGGCCTGCAGATTGACATACGTGATGACCTGACCCACGAACCACACAATCCCCCCCTAACTGAGGATAACCCGTCTGGTGTGGGAGCAGAAATCAGAAGACGCCTCACAGAAGAGATATTTTCACGTTAAAAACACACCTTAATCATGTCACAATGAGAATGCATGCATGCACACCACTGTGGTCCCTAGCACAGACACATCACATACTCATCTAATTGGATTAGACCGAAGTACACCGCACGGTACTAGGGAGCAGCAACGCCCCGCCAAGGCTCCAATTATGTCACTGTACATTCATACACCTTTCACATGGCAGAGGGTGACACCCCTTTGCCAGCAGGAGTGACACCCCCCCATTCACACACCAGTCACACTGTAGCAGCACTCCTCACCGTGTGCTTGCAGAAATGAAAGGAAGCTCATCACCTGAGCAAAGAAATAAATAAAAAAGCTCATCACCTGAGCAAATAAAAAAATAAAAAAGCTCATCACCTGAGCGAAAACAAAATATAAAAAAAGGCTTTTATTTAGCCTTCCTCTGGCTGCGCCTGGTGGCAGCTGATTGGCTTCTCAGCTGCCTGGGCGGAGCCTGGGGTGGTGGGGGGGTGATTGATCGGGAGGTGGCTCATCTGCAGGTGGCCCAGTCCTGGCAGGTGACGGCTGCCTGGCCTCCAAGGCAGCGGCTATCCTGGTGAGGACCAGGTTGGTCTGGGCCTGCATCCTCAGTTGTCTGGTGAGGTTGGCCCTCTCAGTCCGCTGCCTCTGTCTCCCCTCCTCCTGCACCGCAGTGGTGTTAGCCTTAACAGCATCAATAAGGCTATCCACTTTGGTGGCAAGGTTGGCAGCGGTGGCCTGCAGGTCAACCACGCAGGTGGCTACTGCCGAGCTGTTACAGCTCACCTCCTGAACTGCCTCCCTCAGTTGAGCAGCATCCTCAGAAAGCTTCTGCAGATGGCCGGCCATATCCCCCATATGCTGGGTCTGCACGCTTTGATCCAGGGCTATCTGGTCCTGGACATCGCCCACTACACCCCTGGTCTTCCTGGTCGCCTTCCTGGGGCCAGAAGAGGCGACCGAGCGGGTGTATGGGGAGCCCCTGGAGGTGGTTGCCCTGCTGGTTGGTGATGGGGGTGGAGGTGGTAGAGGGCCCAACCATGAACATGGACTCCTCTATAATTATGCCGATCTGGCTCAGGTCCACAGACTCGTCCAACACCACCTCTATAGGAGTGGTGTGGACAGTCCCCTCCTCCACAGTATCTTGGGGGTCTTCCTGAGGCTCCTCAGATGATGTGGTGGGATGGCCACAGACACCAGATGTGCCCGCCTCCCCCTGCACATCTGTGGATGACATAAAGCAGTCACATGTTGGGGGACCCACACACTTGTCACATGTTCCCTTCCCCCACCCACACATGCTACACACCAGATAGGAAATATAAAACACACTTACCTGGCCTCAAGACATCTTGCCGGGAATCAAACCCCTCAATACCCTCCACCTGCTCCCTGTGCAGACACCGGGCGATACGCTCATCCTCCGGGGTCAGCTCCACATCACAGGGTGGTCCACCCCCAGTGCCAGTCCGGTGCTTATTTATCTTTGCAAGCTTCTCCCGCACACGAAGCCGCATATCATTTGTTTTTTTCAAAATGTCCTTAGCAAGGCGGGGGACATTGCCAAGGGCATTGACCCTAGTGGCAATGGTGACAAGGATCTCCTGCCTCCTGGCACGGGTGGTGTTACGGCTTTCAGGGCCATGGAGGTAATCATCAAACTCCTCCATGCCTTGAATGATGATAGCCCTCTCCTGGGCAGTAAAAAAAAATTCCTTTTGCTGACAGGAGCAGCCATCAGAGTGGGAAAAAAAGCCGTGTGCAAAATTACCAAGCTCAGGGGGGGAAGCAGGATGTAATTTTGCGTCGGACGGACGCATGTCTGCGCGTATTTATGCGTTCGATGCAAGCCAATAGGCCGGCGTACAACAGGAAGTTAGGCCGACCTAGATGCGCGCATGCGCACAAGAAAGCGCTCCGGCTTAGACATCACTGCGCATGCTGCGTTGAAGTTAGGCTGGGCATAAGCCACTGCACCACGCTCAGTCAATCATTTACATAAGTTGACACCCACTTCCACTTACACCGGCTTAAGCCTCCAACTTTAGGTTCGGCCGGCGCACATTGGCGCGCAAATGCTTTGTGAATCATCAACTTTGCTCTCTAGCTTATGCCGGCATAGCGCAAATACGTTGCGTTACGCCGGCCCAAAGATGCGCCCATCTACCTGAATCTACCTAAGTGTCTATTCATGCCTGCGAATCTATGTTTAAACTTTAAAAGACACAAAATGGTGTCCCTTCTGCTAAACATCTATATGAATATGGAACACAATGAAACATATAAAATGTGCGATCTTATATGTATTCTTTTAACCCCAAATGTTCCGACAAACCAAAAATGTAAATGTATTTTATTGGGATTTTATGTGATAGACCAATACAAAGTGGCACATAATTGTGAAGTGGAAAGAAAATGATAAATGGTTTTCAATTTTTTTTAAAGTGTGGAGTGCATTTGTTTTTTGCACAAAGAGGTTTTTGGATGGAGAGCATATGTAAACATCAATTTTAAAGTCTTGCCACAGATTATCAATTGGATTTAGGTCTGGGCTTTGGCTGGGCCATTCAAACACATGGATATGCTTTGATCTAAACCATTGCATTATAGCTCTGGCTGTATGTTTTGGGTAGTTTTCCTGCTGGAAGGTGAACCTCCACCCCAGTATCAAGACTCTAATGCCGCGTACACGTGATCATTTTTTGTGTTGTAAAAAACAAAGTTTTTCAGGCACTAGAAAAAAAGTTTTTTTCAACTTGATCATTAAAACAGTCTTGCCTACACACGATCGTGAAAAAAAATGCTCTAGCAAAGCGTGGTGACGTACAACACGTACAACGGCACTATAAAGGGGAAGTTCCATTCGGATGACGCCACCCATTGGGCTGCTTTAGCTGATTTCTTGTTAGTAAAAGGCGATTTGCGCTTTTCTGTCTGTTACAGCGAGATGAATGTGCTCCATTACGAACGGTAGTTTTACCAGAACGAACACTCCCGTCTCATAACTTGCTTCTGAGCATGCGCAGATTTTTCACGTCGTTAACGCCCACACACGACCATATCTTACAACCTGAAAAACAACAACGTTAAAAGCGTAGTGAAAAAATAGAGCCTGTTCAAAAAAAAAATTGCCCGTTTTTTAGAACCCGAAAAACGGTCGTGTGTACGCGGCATAACAGGTTTTCTTCTAAGAATGTCTTGTATTTGGCTCCATCCATTTTCCCATCAACTCTGACAAGCTTCCCTGTTCCTGCTGAAGAAAAGCATCCCCACACAACATAATGGTGCCACCACCATGTTTTACGGTGGGGATGGTGTGTTTAGGGTGATGTGCAATGTTAGATTTCTGCCACATAGCATTTTTCTTTGAGGCCAAAAAGTTAAATTTTGATTTAATCTGACCAGAGCACCTTCTTCCATATGTTTTCTGTGTCCCTACATGTTTTTTGTCTTGCCACTCTTGTATAAAGGCCAGATTTGTGAAGTGCACAACTAATAGTTGCCCTGTGGACAGATTCTCCCCCTTGAGCTTTGGATCTCTGCAGCTCCTCCAGAGTAACCATGGGCCTCTTGGCTGCTTCTCTGATTAATGCTCTCCTTGTCCGGCCTGTCAATTTAGGTGGACAGCCATGTCTTGGTAGGTTTGCTGTTGTTTCCATTTTCGGATGATGGATTGAACAATGCTCCGTGAGATGTTCAAAGCTTGGATTTTTTTATAACCCAACACTGCTTTAAAATTCCCCACAACTTTATCCCTGACCTGTCTTGTGTGTTCCTTGGCCTTAGTGATGCTGTTTGTTCACTGAGGTTCTCTAAGGCCTCTTTCACACGAAGCGGACCGTTTTTGTGTCCGCTCCGTGTGTGTCCGTCGGCTCAGCGGGGATCATCCATAATCCCCGCTGAGCTGTCGGCGGACAGGGCGGTCCCCGCACACTGTGCAGAGACCGCCCTGTCTTTCCTCCGCTCTCCCCTATGGGGAATCGGATGAAGACGGACCGTCTGTCCGTCTTCATCCGATCCGTTCCGCCTGATGGAAGAAAAATAGGGTTTTCTTCCGTCCGAAAAAACGTATCCTGACGTTAGCGGATGGTTGCGGACGTTAGCGGATGCTCCATCCGCTAACGGACGCGATCCCATAGGGATGCATTACAAGTCCGTATACGGACTTGTAATAAACGGACGAACGGTCTGCCAATGTGAAAGGGGCCTCACAACCCTCTGAGTGCTTCACAGAACAGCTGTATTTATGCTGAGATTGAATTACACACAGGTGGACTAATTAGATGACTTCTGATGGCAATTAGTTCAACTAGATTTTAGTTAGGGGTATCAGAGTAAAGAGGGCTGAATACAAATACACGCCACACTTTTCAGATATTTATTTGTAAAAAAATTGAAAACCATTTATCACTTTCCTTCCACTTCACAATTATGTGCCACTTTGTGTTGGTCTATCACAGTAAATCCTAATAAAATCCTGCTTATAGTGTTGGACCAAGTATAAATCATAAACATGTAATTCATGAGTCTATTGGAATGCATTGTTTATTGCAGTGGACATCCTAGCATAATAATTGTGCATTGTTCAAACTGAAACCTTATAATTATAATTACCAAATGGGCTTCCAACACAAACTTTCAGAATTGAATTCCTAATCACAAAGGTATTCAACTCTTCAATCAGAAGCAGGCAGAGGTACGTAGTGTGCCTTGTTATCACAATTTTACAGACTGTGCCCACTAGCTCTTGAGAATGAGTAACAGGATATGAACACCAGATTTGTGACTATTATAGAGTCAGTAATTCATAGGAATTGTAGGAATATGTGTTAAAGTAATTATAGCTGATTGGATTGAATCTTTTTTTAAATAAGTCATTTTGATTGAATACTGTAAAAAGAAACAAAAATGTCTTTGCTGTTATTAACTTTATGAAATGAAAAACCAGCTCATATACATAGACACAATACCTTCTAATAATTTGGACCATTGCAGAACAACTGTTTATGTGTATACTTATAGTGTAATTTTAGTTATTAAGCCCTGATGGATAACTTCAGTCTGGCCCCTTTTTACATGTAAAACTTTAAAAAAAAGTGCCCACACTGTTTAAAGTTCAGTAACGTACTGTCTCACTCTGCTCCGCACATGCTCAGTTACTATTCTCGGCACTGTGTCTAAAATCAAAGCCACTAGAGGTCCATCTGCTGACAGCTTTCAGATTTACTCCTGCTGAAGGAGGAAGAAAGCAACAGGAACGACAGACTGTGCTGAGGTAAAACAGGTTATGCCTGGTACAAACAGGTTGTCTTAATTTTTCTTTGTTCAACCCAATGGACTGAACAAAAAAAAACTGAGGAGGTCATTGTATTAACTATGAGATGTTAGTACAGCGGTCTTCCCGCTGAGCTATTGTGTTCTGACAAGGGAACTGCCCCCCCTGCCAGAACACACCAGTCTGTGCTCACAGGTAATGGCTGATCGGCTGCTGGTTTTCCAGCATGGCCGTTCAACAGAAGGTGGATATTAGGCCGGCTTCTGCCGGACAGGCTGCTGTACACACTGGCCAAATGTTGACCTGGCCGTTATTTTCCCTGTTTGTACCAGCCTTAAGGGAGGGATAAAAAGCATGAGAGGTGACAGAACAAACTCTGTTGCCAGGGAGACACAAAAGAGTTAAGCTTGCAGGGATAGTGTCTTATCTCCCTGATATTCGCTCCTTTCTCCCTCATGGCAACCTGTGAACTTCAACACTGTAAAGCTTCTGTCAGCCTTCCTCTCTAGATAAGCGAAAACATACATCAAGGCTGGAAAATTTTAAAAAATATATTTACAGAAAATTACGTACTGTATAGTTTTTGAGACCCAAGAGAGGGGGAGAGTTTCCAATGGAAAAGTGATGGCTCTGGGTTTCAAGGAAATGGCCGCCTCCAGCATGAATAAATAGGAGCAATGTTGGAGGCAATCTACAGCACACACTTATTTTGGTAGCATAATTATTAACGTGGAATGTATGTTCTTTTGTTAAAAAACAGTAATTGTTATCTGTAAAGTTCTGCTTTATCTTAGTAGTTGATAGTGCAGTAGGAAGCGTTCTTATTATTTACCAGCACCTAATTTACAGTATGGCAAATAGGTCCCATTTCCATAGATCTTTCCTAATGCTATTTTTTGTACTATTTAATTTTTTGGGGGGAAATCCCAACCTTTCTTGTTTTACAGTACTTCTAGTGGAAAGGGGTTGGAGCTTTTCTTATTGGTTTCTTTATCCCTAATCTGGAGTTTTCCTCTCACTGTCAGGACACTAAGTAATGGAAAATCTCTTGAATGGGAACATGGATAAAACAAAAAATGTGTTTTTAAGGCATGGAAGGGTTCAAACTCCTGCCATTACTTTTCATTTTATCTGTGCCATCCTGAGAGAACTGTACTCGATTTCTTGTATGGGTGTCACATGTTTTGTTGGTTGAACTGGATGGCCTTTTTTCAACCAGATTAATTATGTACTGAAATATGATAACATGTCCCCAATGGGATCACAGAGTTTGAATCATAAATATAAAAAGAACTTACAGAAATTGTAAAGTGTTAACACCTAAATTAAAAAAAAAAACCTAACAGACATTTTTAACATTTGCCCCTTAAAAAAATGGCTGGAATAAATGTTTTATAAAGTTAAGATTGTAGATGTAATTGAAGTGTGTTGCAGTTTTTTTAATTAAGGGAAGGCTGTCCACAGGGTTTAGGAGTGTGTCTATGGGGATGTTTGACCTTTCTTCCAGAAGTACATTTGTAAAAGTCAGGGACTGGTGTGGTCAAAAAGTCCTGGCTCGCAGTCTCCGCTCTAATTCATCCCAAAGGTGTTCTATCGAGTTGAGGTCAGACTCTGTGCAGTCAAGTTCCTCCACCCCAAACTCGCTCATCCATGTATTTATAGACCTTGCTTTGTGCACTGGTCTAAATCATTTGGTGGGGGGGGGGGTAATTATGGTGTGGGGTTGTTTTTCAGGGGCTGGACTTGGCCCCTTAGTTCCAGTAAAAGGAAACGCTTAAGGTGTCAGCATACCAAGACATTTTGGACAATTTCATGCTCCCAACTTTGAGGGAACAGTCCAAGGATGATCCCTTCCTGTTCCAACATGACTGTGCACCAGTGCACAAAGCAAGGTCCATAAAGGCATGGGTGGGCGAGTTTGGGGTGGAGGAATTTGACTGGTCTGCACAGGGTCCTGTCCTTAACCTGATAGAACACCTTTGGGATAAATTAGAGTGGAGAATGCGAGCCAGGCCTTCTCGACCAATCAGCGCCTGACCTCACAAATGTGTTTCTGGAAGAATGGTCAAACATTCCCATAGACACTCTCCTAAAGCTTATGGACAGTCTTCCCAGAAGAATTGAAGCTGTTACAGTGCCTTGAAAAAGTATTCCTACCCTATATCATTTTCTCATGTTACAACCAAAAACATCAATGTGTTTTATTGAGATCTTATGTTATAGACCAACACAAAGAGGCACATAATTGTGAAGTAGAAGCAAAATGATAAATGGTTTTCAAATTGTTTTTACAAATAAATATCTGAAAAGTGTGGCAGTCAGTTCCCTTTACTCTGATATCCCTAACTAAAATCCCGTGGAATAAATTACCTGCAGAGGTCACCTAATTAGTAAATAGAGTCCATCTGTGTGTAATTTAATCTCAGTATAAATACAGCTGTTCTGTGAAGCCCTCGGAAGTTTTTTTTAGAGAACCTTAAGGAACAAATAGCATAATGAAGGCCAAGGAACACACCAGACAGGTCAGGGATAAAGTTGTGGCAAAGTTTTATGGCAGGGTTATGTTATAAAATTACCCCACGCCTTCAACACGGAGCACTTGATCAGAAAATGGAAAGAGTATGGCACTGCAAACCTACCAAGACTTGGCTGTCCACCTAAGCAGACAGGCTGGGAAGGAGAGCATTAATCAGAGAAGCAGCCAAGAGGCCCATGGTAACTCTAGAGTAGCTGCAGAGATCCACAGATAAGGTGGGAGAATCTGTCCATAGGACAGCTATAAGTTGTGCACTCCATAAATCTGGCCTTTATGGAAGAGTGGCAAGAAGACAGCCATTAGAAGTCCTGTTTGCAAGAAGCCATGTTGAAGAAACAGCAAACCAGTGGAAGAAGGTGCTCTGGTCAGATGAGAACAACATTGAACTTCTTGGCCTCAAAGCAAAACGCTATGTGTGGTGGAAAATTTACACTGCACATTACCCTGAACACACCATCCCCACTGTGAAACATGGTGGTGGCAGCATCATGTTGGGGAGATGCTTTTCTTCAGCAGGGACAGGGAAGCTGGTCAGAGTAGATGGGAAGATGGATCGACCCAAATACAGGGCAATCTTAGAAGAAAGCCTGTTAGAGTCTGCAAAAGACTTGAGACGGGGGCAGAGGTTCACCTCCCAGCAGGACAACGACCCTAAACATACAGCCAAAGCTGCAATGGAGTGGTTTAGATCAACAGATCTACAGCAGCTGCACTTTTAATGCCCTATACACACGATCGGTTCATCCGATGAAAACGGTCTGATGGATTTTTTCATCAGATATCCGATGAAGCTGACTTTTATCAGTCTTGCCTACACACCATCAGTTAAAAAAACGATCGTGTCAGAACGCGGTGACGTAAAACACAACGACGTGCTGAGAAAAATGAAGTTCAATGCTTCCGAGCATGCGTCGACTTGATTCTGAGCATGCGTTGATTTTTAACCAATGGATTTCCCCACAGACAATCTTTTTTTTCTATCTTTTTTAACCATCAGATCATTTTAAAACAGGTTCTAAGTTTTTTCCTTGATGGGAAAAAAAACGATGGGGCCCACACACGATCGGTTCGTCTAATGAAAGCGGTCCATAAGACGAACCGATCGTGTGTATGCGGCATAAGTGCACTTATATGTGGGGAATACAGCGCAGGTCTATGAATAAAATTAATAATGACGTGATATCAAAATATATTAATATGTGTGGCTGCTGCAGCAAAAAAATGTTAGATGAACATATAATGTAGAATATAAAAAGAATAAATGCTGCGCTGCTAATATGGTGTGTGTATGTGAATCAATACCAAAATGATAAGGTAAATATTAAACACACCACAATAAACAAAGTGCTTATATGTGCTACAAAATACAAAAGTAAAATAGTGCACAGAAATATAGTCCATATAGCTGTGGTCAGCTAAGAAATGGTTAAACGTAAAAAAATCTTCATGTAAGCACCCGAGTTGTGTTGGAAAGAAAATCCACAGCAAGTGTATGACAGCTTATTGAAGCACCTCCACCTCAAGTAAATAATCTGCTTACCGAACACCAAATAATAAATCTCATGTAGCACTGTATCTGATGGATAACCTCCGTTCCCCAGCTAGGTCCTTCCACACCAGATGGAAAAAATGTGATAGTCCTTAGCCAGAACGCACTCATGTGTTGAACCCAGGAGTGGAGAAAAGAAGGGCAAACATAGAGTAGTACTGCTAACAAAACGATTTATTGGTAAAACAAAAAATGTTGCACTCACATGTCCAAAGTAGTACATAGGCGTGTGTTTAAAATGTAAAGCCGGCCGGCTTGAATAATCCGCTCGTTCCTTCCGGATAGTCGCGGGCAAACAGTGATGACGTCAGCACGCCGTTCCTCCCTACGCCGTTTCGTCAGTAGAATGACATCTTCCAGGGGCACGAGCGGCGTGCTGACTCGCCACTACTTATGTGCATTCAGTGTCGATAGGACCGCCCAGACTTGACTTCCGGGGATCGCGGACACAGATCCACCATTTTTGATGAGGGATCCTAGCCCAAATAGTGTGTATCCCAACAACAATTGAATATTGGTGCTGACAATAATTCACAGTAATAGATTAAATAAAATTATATAGCAGCTGGTCACTATGGCTAAAAGTATGTAGATTGTTTACAAAACAGAAAGAATATTTAATTACGGTCATTCGAACTGATCAGATTGATCCGACTTAGATCGTATGCCGCAAACATTTCAACGTTAAAAACACCTAAATTTATAGGTGTAACATGGTTAAAAGGACACATTCAACTTAAACCAGATCTAGGTACACGCACTTATTGAGGTGCAAATCCCAAATCCGTTAGTGGTTGACAATGTGACATCATGAATATTTATATTTAAAATGTAAAATCTGATCAAAAGAGGATTCATGTCATTAAATCCACTCGTGATCCGATTATATAACATTGTACAACGCCCAATCATATATGGCAGAAAATGATCGGAACAGTAAAAGCAAAAATCAATAAAAAATTAAAAAAGCAATATATCAGATTGAGCCATTATGGCACACATAAAGTGTAATGCTAGAAACAGAAAATTGATAAAAACAGAAAAAGTGAAAAAGAAAAAAACATATTTATAGGGAAGTCCTGATACCCCGGATGTCAAGTCAGGTTCACAACATGTACTTCAGAAATGATACTAAGCATTCCTAATGTGAGATAACCTAACTATTGTCAATAAAAGCGTTGACATCAACGTCTATATTTAATCCATATGGAGTATATGTACGAACACGGTGTATCCAGGCCATTTCTAGCCTGGATAGTTCTCTTACTAAAGAACCACCTCTCCAATGAGCATCATACTTGTCTATGCCCAGGAACAAAGTTCCCTCAGGATTCCTGTTGTCACACAAATCATAATGGTGTGATACTGAATGATTTGGGAACCCTGATCGTATATTGGTTACGTGTTCTCCCAAAAAAACATCAATGTGTTTTATTGAGATCTTATGTTATAGACCAACACAAAGAGGCACATAATTGTGAAGTAGAAGCAAAATGATAAATGGTTTTCAAATTGTTTTTACAAATAAATATCTGAAAAGTGTGGCAGTCAGTTCCCTTTACTCTGATATCCCTAACTAAAATCCAGTGGAATAAATTACCTGCAGAGGTCACCTAATTAGTAAATAGAGTCCATCTGTGTGTAATTTAATCTCAGTATAAATACAGCTGTTCTGTGAAGCCCTCGGAAGTTTTTTTTAGAGAACCTTAAGGAACAAATAGCATCATGAAGGCCAAGGAACACACCAGACAGGTCAGGGATAAAGTTGTGGCGAAGTTTATTGCAGGGTTATGTTATAAAATTACCCCACGCGTTCAACACGGAGCACTTGATCAGAAAATGGAAAGAGTATGGCACTGCAAACCTACCAAGACTTGGCTGTCCACCTAAGCAGACAGGCTGGGAAGGAGAGCATTAATCAGAGAAGCAGCCAAGAGGCCCATGGTAACTCTAGAGTAGCTGCAGAGATCCACAGATAAGGTGGGAGAATCTGTCCATAGGACAGCTATAAGTTGTGCACTCCATAAATCTGGCCTTTATGGAAGAGTGGCAAGAAGACAGCCATTAGAAGTCCTGTTTGCAAGAAGCCATGTTGAAGAAACAGCAAACCAGTGGAAGAAGGTGCTCTGGTCAGATGAGAACAACATTGAACTTCTTGGCCTCAAAGCAAAACGCTATGTGTGGTGGAAAATTTACACTGCACATTACCCTGAACACACCGTCCCCACTGTGAAACATGGTGGTGGCAGCATCATGTTGGGGAGATGCTTTTTTTCAGCAGGGACAGGGAAGCTGGTCAGAGTAGATGGGAAGATGGATCGACCCAAATACAGGGCAATCTTAGAAGAAAGCCTGTTAGAGTCTGCAAAAGACTTGAGACGGGGGCAGAGGTTCACCTTCCAGCAGGACAACGACCCTAAACATACAGCCAAAGCTGCAATGGAGTGGTTTAGATCAACAGATCTACAGCAGCTGGACTTTTAATGCCCTATACACACGATCGGTTCATCCGATGAAAACGGTCTGATGGATTTTTTCATCAGATATCCGATGAAGCTGACTTTTATCAGTCTTGCCTACACACCATCAGTTAAAAAAACGATCGTGTCAGAACGCGGTGACGTAAAACACAACGACGTGCTGAGAAAAATGAAGTTCAATGCTTCCGAGCATGCGTCGACTTGATTCTGAGCATGCGTTGATTTTTAACCAATGGATTTCCCCACAGACAATCTTTTTTTTCTATCTTTTTTAACCATCAGATCATTTTAAAACAGGTTCTAAGTTTCCTTGATGGGAAAAAAAACGATGGGGCCCACACACGATCGGTTCGTCTAATGAAAGCGGTCCATAAGACGAACCGATCGTGTGTATGCGGCATAAGTGCACTTACATTGCCAAGTGGATTTGCCTTTAGTAAATAAACCCCAAGATCTTTATTGACTTGTCAAACATAATTTGTCAAGATTTCAGTGCTTGCTTTTCACACAATGGTCACATGACCATCTAAGAATTTTGTTTGGCAATAACAAACATTATCAAGCTAACCTCAGTATAGAAGAGGGCATGCCATTTTTTAACCCTTCACTGAATATGTGTAATCTTAAACTTATTTTGTGGTCAGTAAGCCCAGAGAACTTAAACAGGGTTGAAGACTCTTTCCCTTCCTCCCCCCTGAATGGCCAATGGCCATGAACCAGCATTGATTTATGGAAAGAAGGGGAGTCAAATGCTTCCCCGTATCCAGAAGTACCTGATATGTCTCTTTACTTCTCAGATGGATGTAATAGAGGGGAAATGGACAATGTAAGTGTAAACAGTTATGAGAACTGACATTAAAATGAGCCTGTGCTTTTCCCTGCAAGCATAGAGCACGGCTGTATATTTAAAAAATGGTAAGGAAACTTGCATCAAATAAATAGCAGTACCTGGTCTGGAGATGGACTAACTTTGACAGATATTAACATTTTTTATATCTGTAATGCATTCTCAGAGCACATGCTGGGAAAACAAAAATGGAGTCTAAAATTAAACTATGCTCAGAATTACTGACAGCATCTTACAGCATCTTAACTCATTTCTGCTGGTTTATGAATGCATTTCAGTAGTGTAAATATCATGAGATAAAATAGACCATAGGGATCATGGGATGCCAAGCTTTATGAAAGATTAATATCCGTAAAGATGAACAAAATAAACCTTGCTTATATCAATTGCCCAGCATGCATCTGGAAGGCAGTAGACCACTTATGACCAGGAACTGCTGGGGATCTGATTTTCCTGTAAGTATATCACAGTGTAATATTTCTCCCAATATTTCATTTGTGAATGTGTCAGGTTGGCACCCACGAGACTGTGTATATTTATGTATGCTTAAAATTGCCATCTAGCCATCTAGTAAAGAAAACCTGATAGATATTTCACACATTCCCAGCTATCCTAATATAGGAAAAAAATAATCGTTTAGTGAACATGCTAAATACAATTGCATGTTAATGTCATTAGGCCCTTACTCCAGCTTTCTCTAATTTCTGGCAGATTTAAAATTGTAATTATGGACAGCAAAATAATGTTTTTTTTTTGCAAAAGGTATTTATTATTTTGCTGGCTTGTACTTTTTTGCACTGTTTTTTTTTTTTTGCCGTGGGATATGGTGATATTTTGCATACCCTGTGGATGCTAAAAATGCTATGCATGTATTTCCACTTTTGCAGCCAAATCGGGATAACATCTACTTTATATGTGTTACAGTATACAGTTGTGCTCATAAGTTTACATACCCTGACAGAATTTATGATTTCTTGGCCATTTTTTCTGAGAATTTGAATAACACAAAAACGTTTCTTTCACTCATGGTTCGTGTTTGGCTGAAGCCATTTATTATCAATCAACTGTGTTTACTCTTTTTAAATCATAATGGCAACAGAAACTATCAAATGGCCCTGATCAAAAGTTTACATACCCTGGTGATTTTGGCCTGATAACATGCACACAAGTTGACACAAAGGGGTTTAATTGGCTTTTCAAGGTAACCATCCTCACCTGTGATCTGTTTGCTTGTAATTTGTGTGTTGAGTTTCTGGACTCCTGACAGACCCTTAAGCCTCATACACACGTCCGAGAAACTCGACGGGCGAAACACATCGTTTTGCTCGTCGAGTTCCTTGTTAGGCTGTCGAGGAACTCCACAAGCCAAATTTCTCCATTCCCGTCAAGGAAATAGAGAACATGTTCTCTTATTGGCTCGTCGAGTTTCTCGACAGTTTCCTCGACGAAAATGTACACACGACCGGTTTCCTCGGCAAAAAAATATCTCCCAGCAAGTTTCTTGCTGGTTTTTGCCGAGAAACTTGTGTGTACGAGGCTTCACAGACACAGTGCATTGTTCTGTAATTGTCCTCTCATCCTGCCACACCAATTCCCTTGCTGCCCTGGCCCCTACAGAGGCCCTGTGGTACCCCCCCCCCTATTGGCGGCCCTGAAAACACTTATCATTTTGTCTGATTTTATTTCCTACCTTTATTTCCAACACTTTGTAAATTCTGTTAGAATTTTTATCCAATTCATTTATACTATAAAGAATAATGACATGGCTGTCTTGTATGAAAACCACAATATTTTATTTTCCTAATTTTAATATAAGTGGGAAAAGCCTGCCTTGTTTGTATGAAATGCATGATTGAACTGGTACTGACTCTGTAATTGCAACAATATTGTAATTAATACAAAATCTCCTAACACCTGCTGCTAATAACAGCCCTATTAATAAAATGCAGCGTTTTACTTGTACATTTTTATTGATGTTGTGAAGGAACATGTCATACAGTACAGTGGTACAAATGAAATGTGACATTTTCTTCTTCAATTTCCCCTGACATTTTCCCATAACGTAGTGTCGAGCAGTTATGTTCAGAGACCGATATAGACAACCAAAGCTCCTGTCTTGTTAAAGTGGAGCTCGACCCTAAAGTGGAACTCCCGCTGATCGGAACCCTCCCCCCTCCGGTGTCACATTTGACACCTTTCAGGGGGAGGGGGTGCAGATACCTGTCTAAAGACAGGTATTTGCACCCACTTCCGGCCACAGTCTGCGGGAAGACTGTGGGCAGGACGTCACCTCCCCCCGTTGTGCTCTGGGAACACTCGGCTCCCAGAGCACAGCGGGAGCCAATCAGCAGGCGCAGCGCCGTAGGGAACCGGGTAGTAAAGCCGGAGCGCTTCACTTCCTGGTTCCCTCACCGAGGGGGGCAGCAGAGTGACGAGCGATCGCTCGTCCTCTGCTGCGGACGGCGCTGGACTCCAGGACAGGTAAGTGTGTCGATATTAAAAGTCAGCAGCTGCAGTATTTGTAGCTGCTGACTTTTGATATTTTTTTCGGCGGACATCCTCTTTAAGTCCTAGTTATTGGCACACTGCCTGCCCTGCTGATTCAATTTGCAATATTTGAACATAAGAGTCAAAGATTTTGTTCATATACTGTATAATCTACAGAAAATAGAGTAGGCCTCTGTGATTTTCACTTAAGTATGTGATAATAACTATTCTTCCGCTAACAGAGACACGGAACATATTAGTGATGAACAAGTCTCTTGTCACAGCAGTACAATTCGTTTTTATTTGGACAGTATTTTTTGATTGTAAAAGTGTAAGATTTTTATTTGGTACTGCCTTAACACTTTTGTTGTTCAGTTCAATATGTACAGGTAAGGACTTAAAGCTAAACTCCAGACAGATAAATACACAGCTGAAATACATATAGTGTATGTCAGCTTTCTTATTTGCCAAAGGGTTTGTAATTCTCCTTAGCTAGACTTGTGATTTTCAAAATCCATGGCAGACAGCACAGTTAGGTTAAAATGACATTGAAGCTAGGTTTACACCTATGCGTTTTGCAGTGAGCTTCCACATTTTCAGAAACACATTACAGTCCGTTTAACATTAGTTCCTATGGGTCACATTCACATCTATGCAGTTTCCACCTGTGCGTTTTTTGGAAAGGCGCAGGGACTTTTTTTACATGCAGCATGGTGCATTTTTCTCGCTCCAGAGCCATGCTGTGTGTGTCCATTCACATACACAGCATGGCTCCGCCCTGCCTCTGCTCTCTCCTGATTGGCTTAGTGGCTGTGATTAACAGCAGTGGCTCCCACTGCTGTGTGAGTCAGTGAAGAGAGAGGTACCTGAGAGAGCATGCAAATCGCTGGATCGAGTTGGGGCTCAGGTAAGAATAAGGAGGGGCTTAGAGCTACATCCAGAAGGTTTTTTACTTTCATGCATAGAATGCATGAAGGTGTTATATAGATCCTGTATTATAATAAATAACTACAAGGCATTGTATGCATTGATTCACAAGAAACTGTGAATGAATGAGATAGCCGCACTGTTTTTAAATTTTGTCAGTGGATGCGGGGAGAAGATCCCCCACCTGCTACCCCAGCAAGGGAGGTTTAGAGGGGAGAGGAGACAGGAGTTGAAATATGTCACATATTCCACCCTAAATACTGGTGGAACATGTTCCAAAAGTGAACTTAACCTTTAAATTAATACATACTTCAGTAGAATTTTTTAAACCCGAGTTCAGTATCATTAATACTGCATGAAAAATATTACAAATAAAAAAATTACTGACACTGTCCACTGCCCTACTGACACCAATCTTAAATAATTTAGCTTTTCTTCACTGCAGAGATATCTGAATGTGTACATTCACAATTTTGCTGACCAGTGTTAATATGACAGGGCTATGCAATGTGCAGTAGAGCCAGACTATCTCAGAAGGCTGCCTCTGAGTTCTGCTTATCACTATTTCAGACAAAGGCAGCTTAAGCCAGAACTTGTGATTTGTACGTGTACTGGGTTAGTAACCAAGAAAGTATTAAGACCATTTAGTAATTATGACAGTTGAACATTTCAAGAGAAACTTTTCAGAAAACAGGTTTCACGTACAGCACATTGGGGTTAATTTACTAAAGGCAAATAGGCAGTTGCTCCAGGGCTTAGTGAATGAGTTAAAGCTTCACTTTGCAAAGAATACCAGATCACATACAAGGAAATTTTTTAAAAACAGCATTTTTGTTTGCACATTGGATGATGGAAGTCGGCAGAGCTTTTGTTCGTTTACTAAGCTCTGGAGCAACTGCTCTTGCAGAGTGCACAGTCTATTTTCCTTTAGTAAATCAACCCCAGTGTGTCAGCACATAATATACAATGTGATCCAGCCTTCCAATAAAGGTCAACAGAATTGTGAGCCACCCAAGAGGTCTATACTTTTTACCAGAAAATACTTTGTTTTCAATATTTTTATTGAAAATATTAAGTACAAAAAGTAGAAACATTAACAGTAAATCAGAGTGTCAGTTAATCACCAGCATAACATAGGAATATACCAGAAGAAGGACAATAGTTATCTAGGTATGTACTGGTTATTCAAACAATGATACATATAATAAACAACAGCCTAGAACAGCTGTAATCAATTAGTCAATTTGTCGAAAGTGTAAATTTTTAACCATACTGTAGTAATAATCGGAAAGAAAACCATAGAAGAGGCTAGGAGTAGGACAATTATTATACCAGAGAAAGGGAGACCAAGAAAGGGACAGGAAATTAAGGATTTTCAAGAATAGCGGTGTCCACATACCAGAGATTATAAGGTATCCAAAAAAGAAAAGGGTCCTGGGCCTTTGACAAAGTGAGAAAAAAAAAAGACAAAGTGAAGAGGAAAAAAAGAAAGAAGTGGGGGAGAGAGAGAGGTCAACAGGTTAAGGAACATATGTCAAATGGTACAACCGACCGCTTCCAATGTTTAGCGATAGTAATTCATGCTGCCAGGAACATACAAGTTATGGGTTGTATATATTTCTTTTGGCCCTTGTCAGGTAGCTTATGGAAGAGGGCTGCCTCTTGTGATCTGCATATATTTACACTGTCACTGAACACACAAAGTTAAACATTCTAATCCAAAATCTAGTCACTATAGGGCAGTGCCACCATATGTGACATATACAGTAGGCCCTAGTAGGCCACAACATCGAAAGCAAGCAGGCGACGCAGTGGGATGCATTTTGGCAATACAGGTGGGGATCAGATACCAGTCATTTTTGTGGGGCCAAAGAAGCTGCCCCTTGAGCCCGCCATACACATAATATATTGGATCGCTCCTAGCTACAGGGACCCGTGCGGCCTCCCTGTCATCAGTGTAGCTGAGCGATCGCTACTCCCACCACTACGGGTTTCTGATTGGCTGTGCTATGACAGGGGAGAGGGACAGCTGCGGTTGCCTTTGTACTCAAAACCTGCTTATCCCCTCCTGTCAGCAGCAGGCTCTATCTAATCACTGCTTGTTCTTCCCCCTCAGGCTAAGCAGAACAAGCAGCCAATCAGGTGGTATATCTCAGGTTGCTCCTAGCTACAGGGGCCCAGGTGGCCTCCCTGTCATTCATATCCAAATTTGAATCTCCCACCAAAATCACATCACCTTCAAATTTGGGGGCCATGATCTTAATAAAGAGTAAAAAAGGCTACCTGACCTGTTTTGGGAGCATAATATACTAAAAAAAGTCACTAAGTTTTTACCCATTTGCACCTTAACTAAGTGTCAGAGAAATAAAGTTGTCACGAAAAAACACAACGCCACTCCCCTCTCTTTATATAACGAGGAACAAAGTAGGAGGCAAAGTGGGTCTCCTGAAGGGCAACAACATCCACACCCATAGCCCATTAATGAGTAAATACCTGAATTTGTTTGGTGGGGGATCCCAGTCCCTAAACATTATGGGACAGTAGCCATATTGTACCACTTCTCAATGCTAAGGAGGACATGAAGAATGACAAGAAAAGTTATAGACAGACCAGCCCACCCACCTAATCGACAAGATGGGGATCTCGAGGAGCCAGCACCGTTCCTGGATAAACCTCAAGAAAAAGTTTTGAAAAGAAAATGAAGTAGAAATACAAAACACAAAAGAATAACAGAACCAACAAACAGCCAGTATCCAAAATGATACCATAGCATTACACTTTACAAAGTATAAAGGCATTAACGGGTCACAAAAAAGGTAACCCAATAGCCCGGAATCCAGTTTCGGAAAGGAACAAGTCTTCTCAAAGGCTAAAGCTTGGGGAGAGTCCTTCAAAATGGGAGAGTACATAGCCATCACCTCTGGAGAGCGAACAGAGAAGCTAATACACAAAAAAACAATTACAAAACATACAGGCCGAAAAAAATAAAAACCCAATTCCTGCAAAACCAGAGAATCAAGTCATCAGAGTCGAGTCACATGTGCGTAAACCTAAAAACATAAAAGTAGTGGCTAATATCCTAAACCAGGAGTTCTGAGAAGCCACCATGTAATTACAACAATCTCAGCAACAGGGTAGTAGAAGGTTTTCAAGTAAGACAGTGAGACGTTTTGGCCTTCTTCGATGGTGATGTAGACCAGAGTGGTGAAAGAAGAGGAGGGGGTCCACTGGAACAAGATTAACTCCTGGAGAAAGGGCTGTGGGATATAAAGCTCAGTTGTAGCAAGATTTTTTTCTCAGTCGGAGAACATGTAGAAAGATGAAGATTTTCCATTAAAGGTGAACTGTAGGCAAAAAGGATAGTTACATTTGTAGTGTATATCTCGTTGGACCAGAGGTGCAAGCAAGGGTTTAAAGACTTCACTTCTAGATAGTTGCTTGAGAAATGTCAGCAAAGATTTGAATTGTATGGCCATCAACTTTCAAATCAGGGAGTGCTCTGGCCTAATGCATGATTGACAAACCCCACGGAGCATGATGGGACTGTGACGTCATAAGAGACCTATATTAATCATCACGCACCGGACACCCGGAATTACAGTGGGAGGAAGCGTCGCGTCAACATAAGAAGAAGGCAGAAGACGGCAAAGAAGAGCGGTCTGCGCCGCTGCTAGTAAGAGCGCTAAAAAGAAGATAGCGGCGGCCAGCCCTGAAGAAGGCACTGGAGAGCGAGCAGGAGAAGAACCGGGGAGCGCCGAGACGACAGCAGAGAAGATGGAAGAAGACCCCCCGGAGAGGGGAGAAGACCCCCTTTGGAGAGCAGAGAAGACCCCCGGAGCTGACTAATAAATTATTTTAAAACCCTGTGTTGTGTGTTTATTTTATTGACACTTTGCCTCCAGGTGAATGGGTAGGGGTACGATGTACCCCATATTCATTCACCTAGGGTGGGGGGCCGGTATCTGGGGCCCCCCTTATTAAAGGGGGCTCTCAGATTCTGATAAGCCCTCCGCCCGCAGACCCCGACAACCAACGGCCAGGGTTGTCGGGTAGAGGCCCTGTCCTTATCAACATGGGGACAGGGTACTTTGGGGTGGGGGGGCCGCAGGGTGCCCCCCTGCCCCAGAGCACCCAACCCCCCCATGTTGAGGGAATGCTGCCTGGTACGGCTCAGGAGGGAGCGCTCGCTCGTCCCCACTCCTTTCATGACCGGCCGGGCGGCGTGGTTGGATACGGGTCTGGTATGGATTGTGGGGGGACCCCCACACCGTTTTTTCATCGTAGGGGGTTCTCCTTGCAATCCATACCAGACCTAAGGGCCTGATATGCCCATGGGGTGGAACCCATGCCGTTTTTTTATTTAAAATTTGGCATGGAGTTCCCCCTCATGATTCATACCAAACGCCTCGGCTAGAATTGGCAGGAATCCAAGTCAGATCCCCGTCTCTTCTATGACGCGCTCGCTTGAATGTGCTTTTTCTATTCCAGCGAGTGCGAGATGTCGGCACCATGTCGCAGAGAATCAGCGCAATGCCGTTGTGCTGGAAACAGATTCTCGGCGACAGGTATTGTATGAATTTAGTCAATATCCAGCACAGCTGATTGCATGAGAGAATACGTGATAGAAGTGAGGTCTTCCACTGTCTCTAGCCCGATTTTCAAGATGGCCAATCTTAGCATAGGCCTCTTCCAAGCGATCCTGTTGATCAGTGATCATATTAGTATTCTGAGTAGCTCTATGGACTGTCTCATCCATTTTGGATTTAATTCTATCCAGGCAGCAATGCCTGTGGTAGAGACACAGCAGGGCTGGGCTGGGAGCAAGGCAAGTCCGCTGGCTCACCTGAGAAGGGTGGAACACGGATGGGGTGTCCCTCTGGGCCAGAGGGCTTGGGTTTGCTCCACTGTGGCTTCTCCTTGCTCATGCTGGGCTGTTTCACAGCATGGGAGCCGAATGCTATCTTGCCTCCTCTCCTCGCCATGCATTTTGAGGTCCAGGAGCCACTGTGCATCTTTCCTACCATCCAGACCGGCCTCAAGTAGCACTCCCTCCGCTGTAGAAAGGCACCGGGGGTAACAGGAGATATCGGTGGGCTCGGGTGCTGCTACATTTAGCTTGAGAATGCTGGTTGTGTGCGGAACGACCTATCTAAGCATCTATCTACTCCGGTGTCCCCCCCAGAAAATACTTTACACGTAAATAGAAAGAAAGTGTTACTCTTAGGAAGCCATGGCAAAAACTGACATAGAAACAAAATACCAATAAACTATATACTAAAAGTATTTCTGTTGACTTTTTTATTGAATGTTGCTATATTAATTCTTGCCCTGCAATAATTTACAAAAGTTTTGTAATCACTGCTTCAGTTTCTAATGTTTTCATATTCAATCTTGCATTCCATTAAAAACAGCTTTTATTATCTTGCTAAAATTTTCTCAGGAATTCTGTAATATGTGAATTCTGCTTCCCCGGGGGAAAGGGGGTCAATAGAATTGTACAGTAAAACCTTAATTTGAGAGTAACTTGGTTTGAGAGCGTTTTGCAAGACAAGCAACATTTTTTTATAAATGTTGACTTGATATACAATGTCTTGATATAAGAGTAGTGTCATGTTACAACTCAAGATAAAAGAGAAGAGAGACGCCTCTATGTGTAGCAGTATGGTTACATTTAATGAAGGTACAAAATTTAGCAACTTATTACTACACTAATGCCTCTTTTACACGGGGCAGGTCAGTAATGATCCACCTTTGTGTGTCCGTAAGCTCAGCGGGGATCGCTCCGTAAATCCCTGCTGAGCCGTCGGATGACAGGGCGGTCTCCGCACACTGTGCAGGGACGGCCCTGTCTTTTTTCCGCTCTCCCCTATGGGGGATCGGATGAACACAGACCGTGTGTCCGTGTTCATCCGATCCGCAGACGGAAGAAAAAATAGTGTTTTCTTCCGTCTGCAAAATCGGATGTTTGCGGAGGCGAATGATTACGGGTGTCAGCGGATGTTTATCCGCTGACACCCGCAATCACATAGGGACCAATGTATGTCCCTTTTTCATCCGCAAACGGATGGATGAAAAAGCGGACATACGGTCCGCACGTCTGAAAGGGGCCTAAGAGGCGCCTCTTCTCTTTTATACTCTGTAGCTCCTGCTGGATTTTGCTTCTAATCCCCTTGTGGAGGTGCCATTTGTGAATGGACATTTTATGGTTACACAACCTGGTCACATTGCTATGATCTTTTTATATGGACTATAAACTGAAGGACCTATGAATAAATGGTTGTGGAACAAATCATTTGAGTTTCCATTAATTCTTATGGGGAAATTTGCTTTGATATACAAGTGCTTTGGATTAAAAGCATGTTTCTGGAATGAATTAAGCTTGCAATCAAAGATTTTACTGTATTTCAAAGGTATTATATTTTTTAGAAAAATTTACGCCGATACATTGAAATCAAAATTCACAAAATTCATCTAGCAGCCTTCAGTGCCAAAAGAGCCTTTGCAACCTAAGACTTTGTGACTGTGATCTACCGTGGCCAAAACATGTATAGTAATTAATCAGAATGAACTCTTTTGATGTCAGGCCATTAATTGAAAGATTTTGATTGGTTGCTTTAAGCTAGTGAATTGAAGAATGACCACTTAGCAAAAAGAACTCTTTAATGAATAAGTCCACAGATACAAAACAACAGAATACTTACTTGTCTAGAACTTCTATTCAAACACTGCTAACAAAAAAACTTTGAAGCCTCTAGCAGTATTTTTTGTTTGTGCTTCTTTACGCTTGTCCCCATTGCCTGCTATTAGTATAACTACAATAGGACAGTTTTGTGCTCCTAAAGTAGCACAAAACTGAAGATATACATCCCTTTCCCGTCTAACTACTCTGGTAAAGATTTTATATACATGCAATATTCTGGTTCCCAAAAGAACAACCACAGGAAATTATGTATACTTGGCACGGCTTTGGTGTGTTTAAAGAAAACCTACATATTCCCAGTAAAGATATCAACCTTTTTTTTCTGGTTGTAAGCACTAACTCAATGAAGGCTGTGAACCCATTCACAGCATTTGAGAGCAACTTTTCAATCAAGAAAAGTAGACAAATATACTTTGTCTTGCTTTGAGGTATGCCGGGGACAATGGCTGCTGTTTTATCCAGAACCCACAGAAACAGGCTTAATTTCCTATTACATGCTGAATTTTTTCTCCAAACAGGGAATAAAAAAACAGGCACAGATAAGTAGCTGTTTAATTAGATAATTACACAATATTTTTTTTCCAGTGGATATTATGCTTCAAATGGGGGGGGGGGGGGGCAGCTTTTGTAAAAAGCTGCTCTTTGGTCAACCCATGAAGTTACACAGTACTGGGGTGATGGTACAATGCCTTGAAAAAGTATTCATACCTCTTGAAATGTTCCAAATTTTGTCATGTTACAAGCAAAAACGTAAAGGTATTTTGTTGGGATTTTATGTGATCGACCAACACAAAGTGGCATATAATTGTGAAGTGGAAGGAAAACGATAAATGGTTTTCACATTTTTTTACAATTAAATATCTGAAAAGTGTGGTGTACATTTGTATTCAACCCCCTGAGTCAATATTTTGTAGAACTACCTTTTGCTGCAAATCTTTTTTGAGTATGTCTCTTATCAGCTTTGCACATCTAGAGAGTAACTTTTTTTGCCCATTCTTCTTTAAAAAATGGCTCAAGCTCTGTGAGGCCCCGTACACACGACAGAGTTTCTCGGCAGAATTCACCGAGAAACTCGGTCAAAACCCGGATTCTGCCGAGAAACTCTGTCGTCTGTACAGTTTTGGCTCGATGGAGCCGCCGAGGAGCTCGACGAGAAAATAGAGAACATGTTCTCTATTTTCTCGTTGTTCTATGGGAGAAGGCGTCCCGCCGAGCTCCTCGGCGGCTTCATCCCAGAACTCGACGAGGAACTCGACGTGCCAAGCACGTCGAGTTCCTCGGCCGTGTGTACGGGGCCTCAGATTTGATGGAGAGCATCTGTGGACTGCACATTTGAAGTCTTGCCACAGATTCTCAATTGGATTTAGGTCTGGTCTTTGACCGGGCCTTGCTAACACATGAATATGCTTTGATATAAACCATTCCATTTTAGTTCAGGCTGTATGTTTAGGGTCGTTGTCCTGCTGGAAGGGGAACCTTCACTCCAGTCTCAAGTCTTTTGCAGACTCTAACAGGTTTTCTTCTAAGATTGCCCTGTATTTGGCTTCATCCATCTATCAACTCTGACTAGCTTCCCTGTCCCTGCTGAAGAAAAGCATCCCCACAACATGATGCTGCCACCACCATGTTTCACACGGTGGGGAAGGTGTGTTCAGGGTTATTTGCAGTGTTAGTTTTCTGCCACACATAGCATTTTGCTTTTAGGCCAAAACGTTAAATTTTGGTCTCATCTGATCAGAGCACCTTCTTCTACATGTTTGCTGTGTTCCCCACATAACTTCTTCCAAACTGCAAATGGGAATTCTTATGGCTTTCTTTCAACAATGGCTTTCTTCTTGCCACTTTTCCATAAAGAACAGATTTGTGGTGTGCATGACTAATAGTTGTCCTGTGGACAGATTCTCCCACCTGGGCTGTGGATCTCTGCAGCTCATCCAGAGTTACCATGAGCCTCTTGGCTGCTTCTCTTATTAATGCTCTCCCGTCAGTTTAGGTGGACGGCCATGTCTTGGTATGTTTGCAGTTGTGCCATACTCTTTCCATTTTCGGATTATGAATTTGAACTATGCTTTGTGAGATGTTCAAAGCTTGGAATATTTTTGTATAACCTAACCCTGCTTTAAACTTCTCCACAACTTTATCCCTGACCTGTCTGGTGGGTTCCTTGGTCTTCATGATGCTGTTTGTTCACTAGGGTTCTCTAACAAACCTCTGAAGACTTCACAGAATAGCTGTATTTATACTGGGATTAAATTACACACAGATTGACTCTATTTACTAATTAGGTGATTAATTAAGGAAATTGGTTCCACTAGATTTTAGTTGGGGTATCACAGTAAAGGGGGCTGAAAACAAATGCACACCACACTTTTCAGATATTTATTCGTAAAATCTTTTGAAAACCATTTATAATTTTCCTTCCACTTCATAGTTATGTGCCACTTTGTTTTGGTCTATCACATACAATCCCAAAAAATGCATTTACTTTTTTAGTTGTAACATGGCAAAATGTGGAAAATTTCAAGAGGTATGAATACTTTTTCAAGGCACTGTATAACTCTGTTTTTATTTAGATATGTCTTATTCTTGTAATGCTCACCATAACTGCACTTTTAAGTTCTGACTCAATTTTCCTATCAATTGCAAATTAGCTCAAATGTCAGTTATCATGCCTTTAGAAAATTGAACTGTCAGGATAAAGTGACAAATACAGACCAGGATTCAACATGTGTTACTTTAATAAGATGTTTAGCCACAATGCTTTTTATAAACAATTTCTTTTTACGTGCCACAATTTATACTTCAGACACCTCTACTTTTCATTTTCCTTCCAACTCCATCAAAGATGCTGATGGTGCTTATTGTTTACCCTGATACTAGTACTGGAAGATGCTTGCTCTGTCAACTGTAAAAATCATTTAAAACTTAGCATTTGTCTCAATTTTGCATTAAAAAAAATCTGGTGAAAACTGTGGCTTTTCTTTTTGAAAATGGATTTTAGTGGGCGTATCTCCACTACGGCCTAGTTGGAATTTGTTGACAACTTGTCAGCATGAGGAGGTACCATGTATTTCTGCTGCTTGGTTTGTATGCTGGGCCACAATAGTAGTGCTTGGCCTGTTACACATTTTATGGGCCTCCTTTATGCTGATTACTTATTACTTACTTACTTACTTGTTATGTGCACTTTTAGGATACAGGTTTTGATATGCATTTTGATTTTTGGGCACTATGATTGTAGTGTTATTTCACTGGTTGTACTGTACATCACAATTACTCTCGCCTGTCCAAATGTCCTCTTTTCTTTTCTGTACTTGTAAAACATAAATAAAGATTACATTTAAAAAAATATATATTTTAGGATGTTCTTTCATCACAGCTAGGAAGATAGACATATAGATAGAGATAAACAGAGTAACAAATGTAGTTCTGTATAGAAGCAAGCCCATATAAAGAAAGTGTAACCCTTGGACAGAAAGCCTAGAGCCCCTATTACGGGATTCAATACTTGTTTTGTAACAGTAAATGACAGAAGGAGGAGTTAAGCTTTGGCAGGCCAAAAAACACTATAAAACGCTGGAAGAAATTAGGACAAGACCTGTCCTGGGGCTTGGTGTGAGCTAGGAGCTCATCATTTCACTGTAATTTGATGAACATTGTGCAAGAGAAACAAGTCTAACTTAGAGGCCAAACTAATATGTGCTAATTGGAACAGAAAACAATAATTACTGTACTCTTACTACTCAATATTCTAATATAATTAAAGCCTTTAGATGGGAGTAATTAAATGTTCACCAAACATTCACTACACGTGTATCTTCCACATTAAATCAGAGAGTACTACAAGGGGCATTTTCTGAATGTAGTGGGAATGTGTACAAAATTATGAGTTATGCCTCCTTCCTCAATAAAAGAACCCCTTAGGCCCCGTACAGACGAGCAAACATGTACGATGAAAACGGTCCGCCGGACCGTTTTCAGCGTACATGTCTGCCCGGAGATTTCTGTATGATGGCTGTACTCACCATCATACAGAAATCCGCGCGTACTCGATACGCGGCGACGAGGCCGTGCCGGCGACGTGCGCGGCCCTGGCAGTTCAATGCTTCCACGCATGCGTCAAAGTCATTCGACGCATGTGAGGGATGGCGGCCGCTCGGACATGTACGGCAGGTCTGTACAGACGACCGAACATGTCCGACGGACAGGATTCCAGCGGGCATGTTTCTAAACATGTTTAGAAATATTTGCCCGCTCGAAAAAGGCCCGTCGGGCAAATGTACGGTGGAATCCTGTCCGCTCGGCTGTACAGACGACCGAACATGTCTGCTGACATGTTCGGTCGTCTGTATGGGGCCTTAGATAAATAGAAGGTACTGTAGCATGCACTCCACACCACGATAAGTTGTAGGTGTGGCAAAATGATATTAATTGTGGGTGGGGCCTAAAACTTAAGGCTACATACAAAGCACAGGGGTAAGAAGTAGACAGCCCAAAACATAGCATCTCCTATTATTTATGTCACCACCACCCCCATATACATACGTACCAACTATGCACACCCACTGTCTAAACATACATACAGACACACTGTATGCACATACTGTACATATACACTCCTCTCACCTGTGTCAGCTGTTGGCTGTCCACTTCAGGGCCCTGAATATTAGCTTGAACTCCAGCTCAGGAAAGCAGCACTGCTGTCCTCCATGGTACAGAAATGTTGGTGCCAGCAGTGCCACGAGTCACCCAGACACTTTTCTTGATACTTTTCTCTACCTTGTTTGCCTCTTCTCTGCCTACCCCTGTGGCATCTCCCCCAGATCTCTGTCAGACACTTGGAGCTGAAGAACTGTACTGTGCTTGATTTTAGATTCTGGCATATACCCAATATGTACAGTAAGTGCACAGTGGTGACTCCAACCCCCCTGGGACCTATATGCACCACACACATCGCACACATTATAGATATGCTAACGACTGCAACAAAGTTTGTTTTTTGTTATATCTGTTTGACAAGTTCCAAATAAATACTTGTTGATCTTGCCAGAAATCTAAGAAGATAATGTTGTATGTCCCCTGCCTGTGCTGACTATATCAGTTATTTGGTTCTTAATTAGTTCTGGGGACTACAGAACAGCACCTTCTATGTTATAGACAATAGGAATAGGGAAGGGTTCTAGGGTCCTATCCTGTCTCTATTGTCCTGATACAAAAGGGTGAGTGAAGCACAGTCACCTTAGGACAGGAAGTGTTTTACTGGCAGAATCATCAACTAAAAAAAAAGAAAAAAAAAGAATGCTTGCAGCCACTACATTGATGGACTGGTAAGGTGCAATATAAAAAAAATGTTGTTCTTGGGTTTGGATGGGTAATCTCAAGTGTAAAAAATTATCTGAGTAGTTCTAGGTAACTATTCAGCTCTTGCACCTATTACCTCAAAGAAGTTGTAATGGCAGAAGGTTTTTATAAACCTTGTGTGTGTAGCAGCTTCTCCAGCACCCCCTAATTAGTCCCATCTCTCTCCAGCGATGTCCATGAGTGTCTTAGCCATCTGGGACTCTCTTCCTGATTGGCTGAGACACAGCAGCGGCGCCATTGGCTCCAGTGGCTGTCAATCAAAGTCAGTTAGCCAATCAGGGGAGAGGGGGCGGGCCAAGGGTGGGGCTCTGTGTCTGAATGGAGCTGTGACTCAGCTCGGGTGCCCCATAGCAAGCTGCATACTGTGGAGGCACTCAACAGGAGGGAGGGGCAAGGAGCAGCGAAGAGGGACCCAAGAAGAGGAGGATCTGGGCTGCCACTGCACAGAGGAGGTATGTGTAATATGTTTGTTATTTAAAAAAAAACTAGACTTTACAATCACTTTACTAACCCTTACTGTATTTTTGTTCTCATTTTCCCAGAATCTGAGCAGAGATAACATTAAGAGGACGGGAGAAGACATTGAGGACTCTGAGGGAGCGTGGAGGATGGTGATGACCCGAGAAAGGTAAGTGCCGGGCGGGGGGCAAACTGGCAGCATTTGATGGGGCAAACTGGCAGCATTTGATGGGGCAAACTGGTGGCATTTGATGGGGCAAACTGGCGATGTTTGGGGCAAACTGGCATCATTTGATGGGGCAAACTGGCAGCGCTTGATGGGGCAAACTGGCAGCGCTTGATGGGGCAAGCTGGCAGCATTTGATGGGGCAAACTGGTGGCATTTGATGGGTCAAACTAGTGGCATTTGATGGGGCAAACTGGCAGCATTTGATGGGGAAAACTGGCGGCATTTGATAGGGCAAACTTGTGGTGTATGGGGCAAACTGGCAGCATTTGGTGGGGGCAAACTGGTGGCGTTTGATGGGGCAAACTGGCAGTGTTTTTGGCAAACTGGCAGCATTTGATGGGGCAAACTGGCAGCATTTGATGGGGCAAGCTGGCGACATTTGATGGGGCAAACTGGTGGTGTTTGGGGCAAACAGACATCATTTGATGGGGCAAACTGGCGGCATTTGATGGGGCAAGCTGGCAGCATTTGATGGAACAAACCTGCGCCATTTGATGGGGCAAACTGGCATAGTTTGATGGAGAAAACTGACAGCATTTGATGGCAAACTGACAGCATTTGATGGGGGCAAACTGACAGCATTTGATGGGGGCAAACTGGCGGCATTTGATGGGGCAAACTGGTGGCTATTAATGGGGCAAACTGGCGGCTATTGATGGGGTAACTGGCAACATTTGGCGGCTATTGATGGGGCAAACTAGTGGCAATTGATGGGGCAAACTGGCGGCAATTGATATGGCAAACTGGCAGCAATTGATGGGAACAGTGACTGTGTTTGATGGCACAGTGGCGGCAATTGATGGGCACAGTGGCTGCATTTGATGGGCACAGTGGCAGCATTTGATGGCACAGTGGCGACAATTGATGGGCACAGTGGCTGCATTTGATGGGCATTTGATGGGCACAGTGGCAGCATTTGATGATTAATGGGGCAAACTGGCGGCTATTGATGGGGTAACTGGCAGCATTTGGTGGCTATTGATGGGGCAAACTAGTGGCAATTGATGGGGCAAACTGGCGGCAATTGATATGGCAAACTGGCAGCAATTGATGGGCACAGTGACTGTTTGATGGCACAGTGGCTGCATTTGATGGGCACAGTGGCAGCATTTAATGGCACAGTGGCGGCAATTGATGGGCACAGTGGCTGCATTTGATGGGCACAGTGGCAGCATTTGATGCGTTTGATGGGCACAGTGAGGCTGCAATTGATGGGGTTTTTTTCAGCTTTTTTGCGCCCCCCAAAAAATGTGGAGCATCAGCCCCGACTGGTTATCTGATTACACTTTTGATAACCAGATATATTGATTCAGGTAAATGGTAAGTAGAGAAGAGAATGATACTTAGTCTATTTTACAAAAGTAGCATTAGCCTTTGCTGACCAATTACATTTTTTGCTTTCTCCATTACTTTGTTAATAAACAGTAATAAATATATATAATTCACTTACAGGCTATTTTTTTTTCCAAAACCAAATGTTTTATGTTGTGTGAAATTAACTCCAATGACAAACTTGGCATTTAATTACAGCTCAAGTTATTGCACCAAAATTAACGTTACCCCGTATAGTGGTTTTACAATCACTGTTATTGTGTTTTAGAGTAAGACCTGAACATTATCGCTTCCTGCCTTCATAAAAAGCCACAAAGCAGATAGTTCTAAACCATGCCTATGTTCATCATTACAATGAGTCAGTCCTCCAAGATATATTTTTTCATTCCAAAGAACATGTGAAATGCAATTGCATTGACTGTTTTTGGTTAATTAAATTTTTTTTCAGAACATTTTTAAGTATAAGCTGATACTGTATTCTGTTATTTGTAACTTCTTATTTAGAGCATAACTAAAAGCCAGTCTGTAGCGGGTGTCAATGTTAACTTAATGACACCACCCAAATTTAGATCGCAAACACTGTGCGTTTGCCTGTATGAGATCGCATGGTGCAGTAGTATCATGAAATCCGGTTGCTGTGTGTGTTATAAAGTAGTGCAAGCACTATTTTGCTGCAGTCTAGTGCGATTTCCATTTAAATGAATGGGCTGAAACCACACTGCACCTGGATCACATGGGAATCACGCAGGAACACATATTGCATTTCTGTGCGATTCATGGCTTGAACCAGCCCTTACTCTATCCAAAATAAAAAAGTTTGTCTTTAGTTCTTTTTTAACAGACAAATATTTAATATGTGGTGTTCCATGCCTCAGTGTGTGGAGTACATGCTGGGCTGTATTATAAGAAAATCCAGCATTAGCTTTGCACTGCTCCTGCAGATCTTTTGAAATGTGTGTTTGGAGCAGTAAACCAGCTATCTTATTTTTTTAAGTAGCAAATCACAGTTGCCATCTTTTGGCTGTAGAGAGCATATCTACTATATATACTATAATTGTCTAAAACATTTATTTTTGAACTCTTGGTCATAATACGATATAGAGAAAATGTTATACTTTCCATTTAAAAAAGCTATATTGCAGGTTTTGAAAATTGGTTTGGCTAGAGGCACAGGTAAACTAGACACCCTCATGTATCTATAAGTACACCGGAGGATTTTTTTTTTTTTTTAAAAGTTGATTTTTCTCAGTACTGCTTAGATACAATTATCAAATCTATAAATCTATAAACCTTCACTTTTTGAGTACAGGTTCACTTTAAAAATGTTGTTGCAGATACATTTGCCAGACCTTTCTGAAGCCTCGTACACACGACCGGTTTTCCTGCCAGGAAAACTGCGGGGAGAGCTTTTGGCTAGGGAAAACCGGCCGTGTGTATGCTTCAGCGCAGTTTTCCCGACAGGACAGGAATCCTGGTCATGTGTACAGGGCTTTAAATGTCATTATGCACCCAATCCCTGTTATATTTACTTATGCATTTTGTAGCTGCAATAGCCAAAATACTTCAACATTATATTTATCCACCATTTCTATACATGCCGCATACACACGTTTTTCGGGTTGTAAAAAATGGCGTTTTTTTAATGTCATTAAAAACGATCGTGTGTGGGCTCTACAGCTGTTTTCACAATGTAAAAAATGGGCATTAAAAATTTAGAACATGCTCTAATTTTTCACAACGTTTTTAACGTCGTAAAAAATGGTCGTGTGTGGGCTTTAACGACATGAAAAAAACACGCATGCTCAGAAGCAAGTTATGAGACGGGAGCGCTCGTTCTGGTAAAACTAGCGTTCGTAATGGAGTAAGCACATTCATCACGCTGTAACAGACTGAAAGCGCGAATCGTCTTTTACTAACACGAAATCAGCAAAAGCAGCCCCAAGGGTGGCGCCATCCGAATGGAACTTCCTCTTTATAGTGCCGTCATACGTGTTGTACGTCACCGCGCTTTGCTAGAGCATTTTTATTTTCACGATCGTGTGTAGGCAAGGCCGTTTTAACGATCAGGTTGAAAAAAAACTTAGTTTTTTCTAGACCATTAAAAATTTCATTTTTAACAACCTGAAAAACGGTCGTCTGTACGGGGCATGAGGGTAATAGGATCATAAATTTAGCGCGGGATGCCAGTATAAAGAATTATGTATAATTAATTTAGACACGAATGTGTACTTTAACCATCACCTATCATTTTATACATTTTGCAGCTTAAACATTTTATTCATTTATCATCACACTGACAAGTCATACTGCAGCAATAAGAAAACAAAAGCCAAGCTATGATGTTGAATCCTGACAGAAAGCTGTAAAATGTTTCTATGTGTAGTTTCTGTTAAATACAACATATTCTCTGTGTTTAACGTGTGAATGCTGTGAGACACATAAAAACATAGCGAGAACAAGAAATAAATCAATAAACCGTGAAAATAAGCACTGTCAGTACGGTAGGTGGTAGAGGAACTCATTGAAGCCACTAGGGGAATTTTTGAAGAACAGGTTTTCCCATTGATGACTTATTCTCAACATTTTGAAGAACATTAGGTCAGAATAAAATGTGAGCTGAGTCTGATCTTCCATGCTATGCTTCATGCCTCCCTAGCAAGCGGCCCAGGATGAGCAATGGCCGTAGATGATATTCCAGTAGTTAGAAATGATCAGTTTTAAGACATACTTAGCCATTTCTCTGCAATGCTTTGGATGTTTTGCATTTTCTACTCTCCCAAGCACAAAATCAAAGGGCAGCCAGGGATGAAAGTTTTTTTTTTTTTTTTTTTTTTTTATGCCTAACAGTGCCTAAGAGGCATTTGGTGCTAATAGGAATGTCAGTGGGAACTGAGGCTTTGAACATTTGTAAAGGTTTTTAGCTTAATATTATGCCATTGTATTCAATATCCAAGGTCCTATTAACATTACTATTCATCTACAACCACACACTTGGCTTTGATTTCATTGCTCTTTTATTAGCTGCATAATAAAAATTTACCGTATAACATCTGAATTTATGTACAAAATAGTAAGTTCCCATGACACACTGGGGTTGATTTGCTAAAGGTGAACAGGCTGTTCTTTTTGCAAGGGAAAGTTCCCTTAGTGAATGGGGAAAAGCTCTGCTAGCTTCATTCATCCAATCATCCATTCATGCGCATACAATTTATTTTTTTATTTTTTACTAGTTTGTGATTTTTATTGATAATTTAACAGGTTTTTGTACAAACATTAGATGTTGCATTGAGTAGTTAATTACATTTCGGTTTCTAGAACCTACAGCATATAGGTTCTCAGTCAACATAAAAAAATAAAGTTGCATATGAGGTCATAAACAAAACAGAAGATCCTCCATAAAGGTAGTGGAGATAAATGTCCAAGAAAAGAGGGATTGGAGGGACCAAGTGAAGAGCAGCCTGCTACCAGAGATGTCAGACCTCTGAATGAAGGTCATAAACGCATTAGAACTATCCAGGGTAACTATCAGATGAACCCCGTTAGATAGGCATCACAACTTCTCAAAACATCATAAATGGACCATGGAGAGAGGAAAAGGACAGACTCATAGTGCAATACTGCCATACAGTTTTATTATTTAAAAAAAACACTAATGGGTACTTATATGAAGATAAATGAAATACAGCATATATCAACTAAATGCTGTCCCAGGCAAGCATGATGATGTCGGCCACTCCGGCTCCTTTCTGCTAGAAGTCTGATATCTCTTGTAAAAGGCTGTCGGAGTTGGAGCACAGAAGTGATCACGTGTAATATTCAATCAGTTCTTTTTCTCTTGTGGATGGACTATTTAAATATTTTGGTGTTGTAGGACATTATTTTATTTAAAAGCATTTATTCACTGATTTTTTCACCAGTTTGTATTTATTGTGACATATATTAACCACTTCCTGCCGGCCTGACGACTTTCTACAGCCGCAGTGTGGATCCCAATTGCCGGGAGGCCATCTATATACGGCCTCCAGCCACTGGGGGGCGCGTGCCCGCCGCATCACTAAGATGCCGATGCGCGTGCCTGGTGCCCGCGATGTCCGCCAGGCACCCGCGATCGCAGTTACACATCCACGTCCTGTCAGGGAGAGGAGACCGGTGCTGTGTCCCTTGTACATAGGGACACAGATCGGTCACCTCCCCCAGTCAGTCCCCTTCCCCCACAGTTAGAAACACTATTCAGGGTACACATTTAACCCCTTCCTCGCCCCCTAGTGTTAACCCCTTCCCTGCCAGTCACATTTATACAGTAATTAGTGCATATTTATAGCACTGATCGCAGTATAAATGTGAATGGTGCCAAAAAAGTGTCCGATGTGTCCGCCATAATGTCGCAGTCCCAACAAAAATCGCAGTTCGCCGCCATTACTAGTAAAAATAAAAAATAAATATTCTGTCCCCTATTTTGTAGGCGCTATAACTTTTGCGCAAACCAGTCACTTATTGCGATATATATTTTTTTTTTTTACCAAAAATATGTAGAAGAATACGTATCAGCCTAGACTGAGAAAAGTTTTTTTTTTTTTTTAATAATTTGGCTATTTATTATAGCAACAAGTAAAAAATATTGAATTTTTTTAAAAAAATTGTCGCTCTTTTTTTGTTTATAGCGCAAAAAATAAAAACCGCAGAGGTGATCAAATACCACCAAGAGAAAGCTCTATTTGTGGAGAAAAAAGGACATCAATTTTGTTTGGGAGCCACGTCGCAATTGTCAGTTAAAGCGACGCAGTACCGGAAGCTGAAATTTCACCTGGGCAGGAGGGGGGTATATGTGCCCAGCAAACAAGTGGTTAAGTTATGGCATGTTTTGGTTATCACTTGCCCTTTTGTTGATTCATATATATTTAAAGGTGAAGCGCAACAGGTTTTATGTATATACACTTTCTTCAGACAATCACTACGTGCTACTTCTGTACAGTTTTGTATGTTTTTTTTTTTTGTTTGTTTCTTTTTGGTTATCATCACCTATAACAGATTTATTTGATTTAAAACCTGTTCAAGTGAATAGGGTGCTCTAATGTAACATATATTAAAGGAGTTGTAAAGGAAAACATTTTTTTTTGCTGAAATGACTGTTTACAGGGTATAGAGACATAATAGTTAACTGATTCCTTTTAAAAATGATTAAACATAGATAAAAAAACAATTATATAATGTACCTGCAGTTTCTAGTTTCGTTTTTGCATGTTGTTTCCTGCTTCTGTGATGTACAGAGCCACAGAGCCAATACAGGGCAGTGATGGTTTGGAAAACGAAACTGATTGGTGCTGAGGGGTTTTAGACACACAGTAATCACACCTCCTTGTTTAGTGACCACAGAGAGAAATATCCCAGTACTGTGGTTATCAGGAAACAGACAACCATGAAGTGTGGAGATCAGAGAAGACTTACAGCAATTTGAGAGCAAAAACAAACAATGAGGACATGAAAACAGCACTGCATTAAGCTAAAGGAAGCTATTAAGATAGAAAAAAAAAATCCTTTACAAACCCTTTAACTTGCGTGTTTAACAAACTGTAGCAGCCAGAGCTGGGTGAATGAGTCCGGTATTATTGTGGAATAAGATCTTATATGAAATAAAGGACTGGGACGTACTAGTTTTTGTCTAATAATGAACACATTATTATTTCAATCCAGGAATGTTACTGAACAAATTCTCCGGTAAATGCTGTCTGTATGGCTTCTGTATAACACTGGCACATCACGTCCTTTTTCCTATCTCCGGCTGCAGTCTATTTTTGTAAGCAATAAAAAGCTTCCTGCATGTGTACCTCCCTGGGGCAAACTAGGTCACATTAGTAAAGACTGGAAATAAGCAGTGACAGTCATGTGTCAGTAAATATCGTGCTTTTATTTATCAGTTCGAATGATAGGCCACAAATAATAGACCAGTCTGCTTGAACAATGGTGCTGATTAAGTGTGCATGCTGAATCCATATGAACAGTGCCATGTCTGTAAATGTACTTGTCATCTGCTAGCGCTTTTTTGGCTACATATTTTCTGTGTCGGCAGAACCAGACCGTGCTGGTGATCAGCTGTCAGTCAGCTCTCACATCAGCCTAGATACATGATGCTCCTAGTACTCAAGGCCAAATTCCTTACATGTCATACAAATTTATGCTAAACCTCTGTCTACATAAGCTGTCATACCTTCCAGTGTTTCAGACACATTTATTGTGATCTCATAATGGTAATTTATTGGCTCAAAGTGTAATTATGAATGCTATAGCATACAATGAATGACTAGTCTCCAGGAAGCTTAAAGCTTGTAAAGTGGTTGTAAAGGCCTGATTTGTTTTCTAAAATGACAAACATGTTATAAAATGTACTTACCTGCTTTATGCAATGGTTCTGCACAGAGCGGCCCAAATCTCCTCTTCTGGGGTCCCCCACTAGCACCTGTGGCTTCTTCTCTTATGTGTCTGTCCCCAAAGCAAGCTGCTTGCTATGGAGGCAGATATATTGGCTCACCCCCTAGCCAGGCTGTGTGTGTCTATAGACGCACACTGCTTGACTCGGCCCAGCCCCCTTCACTCCCCCCTCACAGGATTTGGTTGACAGCAGCAGAAGCCAATGGCTCCCACTGCTGCCTCTCGGTTCTGTGATGTGAAAAACAGAAACCAGTGTTGCTGCAGCTGGGAACAGTGTTGGATTTAGGCAGGACTTTTGTTTTGCCATCTGTGTGCCATAGCCACAATAATCTCTCCAAAGTGAGGGAAATCCAAGGCTGTTACCAGAACTTGTGTCTCCATAAGAAGATTTTTCCCCTATTCCTGTTCTGGTGACAACCCAAAATGTGGGATTGATGTTGGGAGACATTGGCCTGGTTCTGTCAGACGTGCATGCTGGAAGACCAGCAGCTGACCGACTCCCAATCAGCGCTCTCAGCCAATGGCAGAGAGCGCCTATCGAAGTGTTCTGGGGGGTGGGGCGTGTGTATTAACCTACTTGATTAGATGAACCAGATGGATACTTAAAGCGGATCTTCAACCAACCCCTCCCCATCATCGTTTTTTTTTTTACCCCTGCATACTGGGAGAAGGGTTCTGCACATTTTATATACTCACCTACCCAGCAGATCCAGCAATGTCCTTCTAAGATCCTTTAATCTAATGACACTGCTTGGTCCCACGACCGCTATGTTGTTTTTGAGGTCATCAAGAGGCTGCTGGCTCTTCTCGGTTCAGAAGGTGAGTCTCCTGATGATGCACCACTTGGCCCACCCTCCTCCTCCTTTGTGAATTAAACACTATGCCTCCTGGGGTATGTGACATGCTTATCTTGGGAGGCACAACAAGCATTGTTGGGTGGCGGGGCCAGACACACTTCTTTTTTAAAAAAAAATTAAAACAAAAACACAGCTCTATTCATGTACAGGATGGGTGGAGTGGTAGGAACTTCATTACGAGGGTGGAGATCCGCTTTAATGGCATCACAAGTCTTAGCACTTGCTGAGGATCCACAAGTCGCTTAAACAGCTGTCATCATTTGTTTCTAGATTGTCTGCAATAGAACTGCCTCCTATGCTATTGTCTTAAGTGTTTTAAAACTCCACTGATTGGCAATCTGTTTACATACACAGATCCCCGTTCTTGCTCTCTGTGGAGTGATTGTGGGTGGCCGGCTCCAGCGTAGCACCGCTGGCGCGTGCACACACCCCCTATCACTTTTAAAGCTGCTGACGTACACCTATGGCGTTTTGTGCAAGCGGTGCCAACCTGCTGCAGTAAAATGACAACGGCTGGTCTGCAAGTGGTTAAATTACATAGTGGATTGTGTACAAATAACATAAATCAGTTTTGAACAAAAGTTAAGTTACCCTTTAAGACTCTCTCATTGGTGTTAAAAGGATTTTCAAGAACTGGGTCTAGGATAGTGGTTCTCAACCTGGGGTCGGGACCCCCTCGAGTGTCGAATGATGATTTGCCAGGGGTCATCGAATCCTGGGCTGTTCCTGAAGCCTGCATCACTCTCCCAGACTTTTTGCGGCCACCCAGCAGGGCTATCCCTGGAGCCTGTGGCCACCCAGCTGGGCTGTTCCTGGAGCCCGCAGCCGCCCACTCAGCCTCTTCGCAGGTGCCCATTCAGTTCACGGCATGCCTGTGGGGCAGAGACTAGAGGTCAGCTGAATGGTGAGCAATGTGAAGTGGGAGGGGCTGGAGGAGACCTCCTGATTTCGGCATACGTGTCACTGCTACGAGACACCACAAAGTTGGAAACGCAGTGAAACCGGAGGCACAGTGACTGACACACTACCTATGATTATAGTTGCCATTAAAAAGACTAATGCCGCGTACACACGATCATTTTTCGGCATGAAAAAAAAAATTAAGTTTTTCAGCATGTCCAAAAAATGAAGTTTTTCCAACTTCATCATTAAAAATTACGTTGCTCACACACAATTGTTTTAAAAAAATTATGAACAAAGCGCGGTGACGTACAACACGTACGACGGCACTCTAAAGGGGAAGTTCTATTCGCCTTTGGGCTGCTTTAGCTGATTCCGTGTTAGTAAAAGACGATTCGCGCTTTTCTGTCTGTTACAGCGTGATGAATGTGCTTACTCCATTATGAATGGTAGTTTTACCTGAACGAGCGATCCCGTCTCATAACTTCCTTCTGAGCATGCGTGGGTTTTAAACGTGGTTTTAGCCCACACACGATCATTTTTTACAACCCGAAAAACAGAAGCCGAAAAACGATGTGAAGCCCACACACGATCATTTTAAATGACGTTTTTAAAAACGTCATTTTTTTTCATGCCGAAAAATGATCGTGTGTACGCGGCATTAGGGAGTGCTAAGTGTCTGTGGGTTATAGGGGCGCAAATTACTTGTCTTGCCTTGCCTTGCCTTGGGTGCTGACAACCCATGCTACGAAAATAATTTTACTGTTAGGGGTCCCCACAACTTGGGAAATGTTATCAAGGGGTCACAGCACTAGAAGGTCGAGAACCACTGGTCTAGGATAAAGCTATTCATAGACTTAATAGTGGACATGCCAAACTACCACAGACTTTTAACTATCACATTTCTATTCAGATTTTGCATAGATATTGAAGATATAATCACATAACTGAAAGCAATTCAAACCAAATTTAGCTCTGTCAATTCTTGCAGCTTTGCTAAATGAAAGGGTATCATTAATCTTGACAGATATCATCCTTCACTGTGTTATTTCACTTACTTATGTAAGAAAGATTCCACTTTTCCTGCCAGATTTTCATTCTTTTAGGTACAAACATAAAATGTCCTAGTCAAATGCAGTGCTAAGTATTTTTCAGCATATGTGTTCTCACATGTGTAAGGCACACATGATGATTAGCTGTTGATGCATGTAGGCCCTGTGGAAAGTAAAATAAAAAGCTCTCTGTTTACACATGTGGAGGTTGCAAAAGAGATGATATTGCATTGGCTAAATGGTTAATGTGCTTTTAATCCATCAGAACACAGTATATTTTTAACCATTTAGAAGACATACCATCCTAAATCAGTGTGATGTCTCATGATTACTATGGTGCTGATGATAACGCAGAGACCAGATGCTTACTTATACTCTAGCACTCCCTGCTAGGCTAATTGCCATCTACTGAGATCAGTGGTGAAGAAGGTCTCCTTTATCCTCGTGGATGGTGCTTGGTGTCCTACTGATGAGTGGATGTGAATAAAATCAATACTATGATGAATAACTTGCCTTTTGCACTTAAAGGTTTTCTCTTGCTGATATTTTTCAAAGAGGCCTCACGCCCTGTGCACACGATCCGTTCGTCTGATGAAAACGAACCGACGGATTTTTTCATCAGATATCCGATGAAGCTGACTTTCATCAGTCTTGCCTACAAACCATTGGTTAAAAATCCAATCGTGTCCAACGCGGTGACGTAAAACACTACGACGTGCTGAGAAAAATGAAGTTCAATGCTTCCGAGCATGCGTCGACTTGATTCTGAGCATGCGTGGATTTTTCACCGACAGATTTCCCCACAGACGATTGTTTTTTTTTTATCTTTTTTTTCACCATACGAAAATTTTAATACAGGTTCTATTGTTTTTTCACCAATGGGAAAAAACTGATGGGGCCCACACATGATCGGTTCCTCCGATGAAAACGGTCCATCAGGCATTTCCTGCACTACAGCCCTTAGCAGCGTTGGATGGACACATACCTAATAAGGCAGGCTGCAGTAACTAGGGATCAGTGGGACTTGATTTTGAAAGGGTAAACAGCAATTTGCCTCTGCCTCTTTGATAAAATGTTTTGCATAGTGAAATGGTTAGAGGTAAGAGGGACCCCTAAAACCAATTTACCAATAAGGGGATAGCTCAAATAAGTCCTTCCTGAGAACTGATGGGGCCCTAGAGCCCAGTGCCAGTCAGCATTGCGAACCAGGGCTTTGGAAGTGGAACTCCATTTTTTGTGGGTACCCTTCTCAAAGCACCCCTCTCCCCAGTGCTAAATTTCATAATGGAGAGGGGATACATACTTGAAGCTCTCTGCTATAGGGATACCAGCCCACAAACCTGGCATGCAAGATGGGTAAATCTGAGGGAGGGACCATGCTTTGTGTTTTTTTTTTTACCTACAAAGAAAAAAAAACACACAAATTATATATACTACCCCTAGCACAAGTTATTTTGCCCCTTTTAGGCTAGGTTACCCCTATCAGCACTTTATCAGCTACTCCGGGAGAAATGTCTATTTCATAAACCAGGTACAAAGCAGCCTACAAGATAGGATTAAAATACCATACAATATATATGCATGATTATAACTTAAATGCTCGTTTGGCTGTACTACTCCTGTGGATCACAGGAGTGCAGTTCATTATGCACACGTGTGAGCCATTTTAAGCAGACAGTGAGCTGAAGCTCATTGGCAGCTGACATCACAGAGCCGGTCCAAGTGCGGGCAAGATTGTGACAATGGAGTCAGGATCCACCCACATGCCTAAAACGGCACCTGGCTCTGCCTTACAGCAAGCCTAAACTGGCCGCCCCAGCCCCCTTAAACAGCCCAGTATTGCAGTGAGCGAGGGGGGTGCAGAACAGAGAGCTGCTGACTGACAGTCACCAGTTCCTCTGCTCAGGGATGCTGCATCCACCTAGATAAGTATGAATTAAAAAAATAAATAAAAAATATATATATATCTCTTTTAAAAACAATTATGTATTTGTTTACTCATTAACTGAGTCAATTGTTTGTGATTGTAGAGTAATTAACATTCAATGCAACATGGCAAAGCCAACACGTTTCACTAGAAGTAGCTTTAGCAGGGCACAGGAAAATAACACAGCAATTGTCTCATCACTAGAGCAACACCAGGTGAAAAACACCAAGATAAAATTGTCCTCCCAAATACTTGTCATAATTTTCCCATCCTGATAGTGATCCAAACTGGAGCTGCAGGCGGCCAAAGGGTCCCTCTTAGCCTTAGGCCCTGATCCTGCCAAAATTCCTTGCTGAGAATATGCCCCTGTGAGAGGTTGTTTTCATAGCTCAGTCTTCACTCAAGCTGGACCAAAGGTGATCCCACCTGGAGGTGCAGGCCACCAAAAGTTTCATTGTACCCTAAGGTCCTGATCTTGGCAAACTTCCTGGCCTATGTGATAGTCCTTAAAGAGGGTATCTTCATGGCTCAGTCTTTACCAAAGCTGGACTGAACAGGATTTTATATGGAGCTGGCAAGGAAGTCCAGAACAAGTGGCTCTCCCTCTAGTCTTACATGCAGCACCACATTAAGATATTGGATAAGTAATGGATAGTTGACCCATGAGACATTGGAGATGACAGAGAGTACTGAGATCTTAACTGTAGCTGAAGATCAGTAAAAGTCCAGAATGTACTTGACCTGAGGACTGAAGCCAAATAAATTGAAGTGATCAAAACTGAACAAGCTCTTTAAATCCTGTTGTAAACCATGATAGTGCACAACGCACATTTTTCCAGGAGTATGGATTTCAGCTTACAGAAAAACAGAAAAGACTGATTAGTCTTTTCCTCTGAAGAATAAAACATGGAAAAGAGGTGAACAAGTGTCAAGTATTGTTCCAATAACTCAGAACCAAACACAGGAATCAAGACCTGTTTGGCCAATACAGTGTTCTCATAGTTCATTCCTAAGCCCTGCCACTTTCAAACTGGCAGCCTAAATGGAGGTACGGGCTGAATACTGCAGGGCTTGTCTGCAGGAACTTGACATCACACATGTGATCCACTGATCATGGGTGTAATGTTTTCCAGGCTCCTGCAGGAAAAAATAATAAATGCAAGTTTTTTAGAAAATATACATACATTTAATATTTATTTTTTCAAAATTGGTGAATGTATCATTTAAAGTGATACTAAAGTCTATTTTTTTTTCATTTAAAAATAACAAACGTCATACTTACCTGCCCTGTTTAGAGCAGCCCAGATCCTCCTTTTTTCTGGTCCCCCCCGCTGGCGTTCTTGGCCCCTCCCTCCTGCACAAGCCACTGCTCTGTATGTCCATTCAGACACAGAGCCTTGTCCCCTCTCTCTCCCTATTGGCTCACTTTGACAACAGCGGGAGCCAATAGCGTTCTGGGCAGCTAAGTCTCTCATGCAACATTGCTGGATCGAGATAGGGCTCAGGTAAATATTAGGGAAGCTGAGGGGGTGCTGCACACAGAAGTTTTTTCTATCTTAATGCATTAAGATAAAAACTCTCTGACTTTAGAAGGACTTTAAAGGGTCACTAAAGGAATTTTTTTTTTTAGCTAAATAGCTTCCTTTACCTTACTGCAGTACTGGTTTCATGTCCTCATTGTTCGTTTTTGCTTTGAAGTAGCTGTAATTCTGCTGTGATCTCCACACTTCCTGGTTGCCTGTTTCCTTATAACCATCATACCGGGAGATTTTCACGGTGGTCTAAGCTGTCATTACTGTGTGTCTAAAACTCCTCAGAACCAATCAGATTCATTTTAAAAACAAAACACTGCCCTGGATTTGTTTGTTTTTGTTCTGTGAGTCTTCCCGACTCACCTCTCACCCGGAACTTCATGTATGTACCTTTAAAACCGAAAGTGAAACTAGAGGCACATTATATGATAGATTAAATTCAATTTTTAATCATTTTTAAAAGGAATCAGTTAACTTTTATGTCTCTATACCCAATAAACAGTCACTTCAGCAAAAAACATTTTTTCCTTTAGTGACCCTTTAGTGTGGTGATTAAGCATACAGTATCCTTAAAGGACAAAGCATCTTATAGTGATAACTTTATGGGTCTGGCTAATCTTATGAGAGCCGTCTCAACCAACTGGGGGTCTCCTTACGCTAGACAACTTCTTCTTTAATAGATAAGTTCACCACAAAAAATTATAAATGCACATCTTTAGCTGGTAATCTTTTGCCTCTAAAGCATTGCACCCCTGACCTGCTGCCATGCAGGACTCCTTCAGACTTCTCAATGTATCTGTCTGCTCATACCTCGCACGGGCAGGCAGACACACACTGACAGGTGGAAGAACTTCCCTTGGGGACACAAGAACCGGAATTACAGTTGGGGACACAGGAACCGGAACTACAGTTGGGGACACAGGAGACAAAACTTCAACTTGGAAGGTAGGTACATCAGACTGGAAATCAGGCACAGCAAGCTGAAGAACAGGTGCATCGGACTGGACAGTAGTCACTGAAATGTCAAACTGGGGCAAAGGAACTTCAAGCTGCATAGCAGGCAGAGATTCTGGAGTAGCAGAAAGACTCTCAATAGTACCCACATGAAGAACCTTTGGCTGAGGAGGGCGAGTTGGGCAGAGAGATATAAAGTGCCCTCTTACACCACAGTAAAAACAAAGTCCATAGCCTCTTCTCTGCTCTCTTTCTAACTTAGATAGCTTGGACCGAATGGCCCCGATCTCCATGGGTTCCACATCTTCCAAGGTAGGTGTGTGTGCATCCACAGGAGCATCAAGGCTTTGTGGTGTTAGAGCTTCATGGCTGGGCACATACAGAGCTTCATAGCTTGGCACATACTGGGCTGGCTTGGTGTTGTGTCTGTACAGAGTATTTCTGTCCCTGAATACCCGTAGGCCACGTGAACAGAGAGCAGATTTGGGAGCACTGGTTTTCTTGGAAACAAGAATGTGAGAGTCCAGAGCAAACATGAAGGTTTCCCAGCTGTCCAAGACTGGACTATTTTCCTGCAACAGCTGATGAGCCCATGATTTGATTTGCCCTGTGAGCAGGTTGATGGAAGCACGAACCTTAACATAGTCCGTGGCATAGGTCCTAGGTTTAAGAGCAAACAGCTCACAATCCATCTTAAAACACAAGAAGGATGCACGGCTACCGTCAAACCTCTCTGGCATCATAACAAATGGCTCAGGACATGCTGGTTCCGGGGCTGGGCGTACTGTCTCTTTAAGTAATTGAACTTCTTGCTGTAGTTCCAAAATGGTATGACCCAGGCTGGAGACTTGCAGAGCCAGGGAGGTGAGCATTTTGTACATCTCTATTTTCAGCCCGATGTGTGAAATATTTTCAAAAATATTAATTAGCACTAAATAATTTCTAAAGAAAATGTAGGAAGTGAGAAAAGAAATCAGAAAATCAAGGTGTAACTATGGAAGCTATGGAAACACGTTTTTTAAAGGTGCAAAATGTAAAACTGTCTACTATTTACGAAGTCTCTAACACAGATCAGGCATGCAGCCAGTAAAGGTGAGACTCCTTACTCACATACAGTATTTCAGGTAAGTAAAACGTGATTGGGATCATAGACAGGACTCCTTAACTCTAATAAATAAATACTCATGACGGCAGAATCTGTGGTTTGAATAGGCCGCGGCCCTTTATTATAGGTATAATAAAATATTCAATATTATTATCAACAACTTCAATAAAAGTAAATAATGAATTTTATTAAAATTAGATCAAGCACTACTCATATCTTAGTATTAAACATATTCTATTTTCATAATCATAGCTCAGCTATTTAAGCTCGAGCTATTACTTAGGCCCCATTTACACCTGAGCATAGCCTTTTTTAGGCAGAAAATCTCGCAATTTTACCGTGATTTTTGGGGTGTTTTTGTCACATTTTTTGCCGCGGTTTTTTTCAGGTCAAAAGGTCACCAATGTAAAAAGCAGAAAAATGCCCAAATCTGCCTAAAAAAAATCCCAGAACTTGTTTGAGCTTCAGGCGTTTTGAAGCTTCTGGCTTCAGGCATTTTGGAGTGGAGATGTGAACCATCTCCATAGAGAATAATAGATTTTTTCCCCTCCAGCGTTTTGTAGCTTCAGGCTTTAAGCCACAAAACGCTCAGGTGTGAATGAGGTCTTAAAGTCAAACACAACATGTATAATTAACTCCAACATTTCATTGAAAGGGACTAAAACCTCATAACTAGGGCCACGACAGGGGTGGGAAGAGCTGTCCTCTGTACTCTTCTTGCTGTCTGCCCGTTTTAATGACGCATCCTCTTCTTTAAATAGGTACCCGCTCGTGACAGAGGACCGTTAATTGGGTAACTGTCAGATCATATCTTCCAATCAATGGTAAGTATATATATATATATATATATATATATTATATATATATTTATTAATTTTAACAATTACCTGTCTGTCATGATCCCATGGGACATTTTTTTCCCCCAACACTTCATCTTTACTATGGCAGTAGTCCCATTTCTGCTGTAACAAGTGTCATTTTTGTTTACAGTGGGGATGTGTTAGAACATCTGTCAGTTGTTTGCTCTTGTGCAGCAATACACAGAAAATCTGATGGAGAGAAACAATGGTTTATTGTTGTTATTTTTCAGTTTATGATCACATTCAGTTTGTGTTTTTATTTATGTGACCTGATTGGCAGATGAGACTTGTCATCTCTACACAGCATGTACTGTTTGCAAGAAAGGCTAATCAAATATCTCATATGGTACCTCAGTATTCCTTCTCATTATACATTCGAAGTACAGTGCACTTCTCCACATCATAGCTGCAGCAGATTCTACAGTGTAATTTCAGTAAGATAGGGGTTGCCATGGCAAAGCTCGGCACACTGTTTTATTGAGGATGTGACAAATGGAAAACATTTCAATAATAGTATTAATATAAGGTTGAGCTTTACTGACTGGCTTTCTTAGTTTCATCTTCAGAAGAGAGACTTTTTTTTTCATGAGTCTACTTTTGTCACTCCACTGTTTACATATTGCTCAGAAAAAAAATAGCCACTGGTGATTGAAGCAAAGCAAAATAAAAAGATAAAATAGCCTAAAGTAGTATATTTTTTTTTCTTTAGCTTTTTTATTTTTTTTATTTATTTTTTAGCTTAACACATCGAGCACAATAAAATAAGCTTTCCCAATATAAACTATTTGTTAAAATTCTTACCCTAGCACTTGCAATTTACAACTTTCAGTGCTGCTGGCTCCTGCTCCCTCACTGATGCTTACCTGAACTTCTGGTCTTCACAGGAAAGGGTTAAGCAGGCCATACATGGGTCAAATCCAGAAAGATTTTTTTTTTTTACGAAAATTGTAACTAAGAATTTTCTTTTGAATTCTGCACCCTTAGTGGGCTGCAGCAAGGGCTGAATTGTGTGTGGCCATCGAATTTGAGAGATCGGGTATATCAACATTTTTTGGAAAAACAAACAAATTTTTAATCAATGATGGGAGAATCGTGCAAGAAATATTATCAAAAAATAAATATGCATGAGCTGTGACCTGGAAAGAAACGATGATGAAATTTGTTTTCTGTAGCAACATGAGGTGAAATTGAAGGCTTGGTTGCTTGGGTTTTTGAAATCAATGGTGGCACAATTGGATCACAAAATGCACAAAATTTCTGATTTTCAAAAGAAAATTTGTTCGGAATTCGACCCGTGTATAGCCTTCATTAGCAGTGAACATTGTAGCCTCTAGCCAGCCTGTTAGCTATGAGAAAGGAGGACGGGGAAAAGGGGATTGCAGGGGAATGCCTTGGAATTCTAGGCTAAGGAGCTGTGTCGTTGTGTGCAAGCAAGGTAGGTCCATAGGTCGATGCAAAAGAAGGGAGCCACTCTGAAACTAGAAGCATGGAGTAGCAATCATGGCACCAGTTTAACCAATTCAAGACCAGGTTGTTTTGCCCCCTTCCTGCCCAGACCATTTTTCAGAATCCGGCATGGATGGCAATTACCCAGTCATGCAACACTGTACCCAAATGACATTTTTATCATTTTTTTTTAGACAGATGGAGCTTTCTTTTGGTGGTATTTAATCACCACTGGGTTTTTTATTTTTTTTATTTTTATTTTTTGCTATATAAGCGAAAAAAGACTGAACATTTTGGAAAAAAAAAAGTTTTCTTGATTTCCCTTAAAAGAAATTGCAAATAATTATTTTTTTAAATAATTTTAGGCCAATATGTATTCTTCTACATTTCCTCGGTAAAAATAAACCAAATCAGTTTTTATTATTTAGTCTGTGTACAAGTTATAGTGTCTACAAACTATATATATATATATATATATATATATATATATATATATATATATATATATATATATTTATATTTGAAAATTGATCAGTCCTGATGTATTGCCTTTCTAACTCATTTAATGAGGCTCTAAAATGCCAGGACTGTACAAATACCTTCCAAATGACCCCATTTTAGCAAGTAGACAGTCCAAGGTATTTAGTGAGAGGCACAGCGAGTAATTTTAACAAGTTATTTCTCACATATAGCAAAGTCATTCTTTTTTTCACAGCCACAAAGAACAGCCTAAAATCCAAGCAGAACTTCCAGGCTTCCAGGGGCATACAGTACACATCTAATTTCCTGGCTGCTTAAAGCATTTTTTGGAGGCCCTGGAGCACCAGGACACTGGAAACGCCCAACAAAATGACACATTTAGAATGAAAACACCCCAAGGTATTTTCTGAAATGCTGAATAAGTTTTCTGGAAAAAAAAAATGGCAAACATTTTTAGCGCATGAAGGGAAAAAAATTATATTTTTAAATTTTTTCACAAAGTTGTCAATTAATAAGCTATTTAAAACACACAGCATGGACATACTTGGAATTACACCCCAAAACACATTGTACTCCTACTACCAAATATGAGGATACCACATTTGTGAAACTTTTTCACAGCCTAACCACATAGAGTGGATTCTGGAAAATTTAGAAGCATTATGGCGTTTTTTTTCTCCTAGGAAATTGTAAGTTTTCACACAATTTTAATAAATAATACTATACAGATTCACACTATGAGAGTTTGTTGCTGCCTTTTTCTGTTCTCCTGTCAATCGGTTAATGGTAAAGCTTCCTGAGGAGCACTGAGTATCCATCCATTTGAGGTCATAGATGTGCTTTGGTAGAAAGAGCACTGGGCGTTTCAAATATGAGATTTGAAAAGCACAATTCTTTAGGCCTGGCTCACACCAGCTGCCGCCGCGGCTCACAGCAAGAGGTCCGGTGCATCCCTGTTCTCCATTTTGGGGGTGTATCCGGTCTGAATTTTTGCCTGAAACTGAGCCAAAGACGCACAGAACCCTTTTCCAGTGCGGACCACAGCCTCCCCGGAGATATGTGAACCAGCTCCATTGAGAACAAATCAGTCTTCTGTCATGCGAACTGGATGCGGGGAATCACACATCCAATTTGCATAATGCCTTGTACACACAATTGGAATTTCCGATTAAAAAAGTCAGATGGAATTTTTTTTTATCGGATATTCCGACCGTGTGTGGGCCCCATCTGACTTTTTTCCGTTGGAGTTTAGAAATAGAACATGTTTTAAATTAAATTCTGATCATCTGTGTGGAACGGAGAAAAAAACACGCATGCTCAGAATTAAGTCAACGCATGCTTGGAACTTAATTTTTCTCGGCTTGTCATAGTGTTTTACGTCACCGCGTTTTGGAAGGTCGGAATTTGGTCTGATTGTGTATGCAAGACAGCTTGAACGGAATTCCGACGGAAAATTCAATCGGATTTTATCCCATCGGAAATTCTGATTATGTGTACAGGGCATAAGTGTGAACCCAGCCTTAAGGAGGACCTCACACTGGTGGATACGGATCTCCTACCTTTTCAAGGACATTTGTTGGATGATGGACTTTATTTATCCCTACTTAATATATGATTATTTTGCACTTGTTTATATTTGTATATGTTTTTTGTTTTGTAGTTGTATGGTACCATGTACCTCTTTGTGTGCTGCTGCTTTCCTTTGTACATTATTTTGTTGTATCTTATGCACAGTACTTCAAATTTTTTATTTTTATCTTTATCCATTACAGCCTGCCTCAGTGTATCCATTCCAACCAGGAAGCAACCTTTGACAGTAAGCCCATTCAAAGACTGCTAGATCTACTCAGTATTTTAAAATCAAGAACATTACTCCTTACCACCCCCAAGGAGACCCCTAGCCAGAAAAATTCAATCGCACACTTCTGGATAGACCTCTACTGAAGAAGCCAATGCTTTGACGATACGCATCTAGGGGACGGAGCCTGCGTATTGACGTTTCATCACGGCCATCTTGAGACCTATTATGTCTGATTGCACGGCTTACAGTGCCATCTTTGTGAGTTTTATAACTTACCTTTTTTATATATAGTTAAACATTTTAAACAGAGAGCACTAGATTCTGCCTTCCTTTTTTGCATATCCAAATATTTGGTGAGATGATCAGGGTTTTTATCCCATGAGAATAAGCGAGTTGAAGGAGGAAAATGATTACCAGCACCACACCAGCCTTCTCTACTATCACCAGAGGGGAACACTGCTGATTTTATTCAGGTGTGAGGTGACCAGCCTGTGAGACTGGTGAAGCACTTTGGATTTTTGCACCGTTGATGAATCAGTCACAGTAACTATTTACGAACTTTCAGCAATATGTTTATTGATTACCATTTTTAGTTACACTTTTATTATTATTGATGATGTTTTTTTATAGCGCAGCACTGTTTATTGATTATTTGCACCTTTTAAGTGAAGTGAGAACACTTGTTAGTGATAGCAGTTATTAATTATTTTAGAAAAAATTACACACTTTATTTCACAAGATTGCACAGATTGATATTCACTTTATATGCTTTGGACTCTCTCTGCCGAAAAGAAACAACATTGGAGCAAACCCATTGCTAGCTGTAGTCCATGCTTATAACAAGCAAACTAACTAAAAAGCTGCTCCCACCACTGTTTATTTACCAACTCAGAACATAAAGATCCACTTGCCAACCAGCGACATACCCGTACGTTGCTGGGCTTCAAGTGGTTATACCAGGATGATGCCAACAGAATATAAAGAACTTTGATCTAAAAGTAAGAGTGCAAGACCAGCCACCTAGGGACAGAATACTGCTGAGGAGTTTGTGTGTCCCTAGAAAAAAACAAGCTAGATGATCGCTGGAAGTCTCAACCCTCTATCTTCTGCAAACAGCAGTCTAGACTGCTGGTCTTTCAGATCCAACTGGATACAGGAACTTTTATTACAGAGAAAAGGCATATAGTTTTATCCATAGATGCAGCTAAAAACGTATAAATGCTGCCATCGACTGGCTGATGCAGTTGTTGCACAAAATACATTAACAATGTATTCCAACACCCCCATTCAACAACTACTCTTTAAATTAGTCCCAACTCAGATCTCAGTTCTATAAATCTGTTTCTATGTCATCTCTTCATCAGCATCTCTTATCCACTTGTGTTTCCCGTGGGTTGGAAGTCTTTGTGTCACGTACCTTGGCCAAAGTCTGATGTGATCTGGTCGGTCCCCCTTGTATCTCCAGCCCAGGCCCCATTAAGAGTGAGACAGAGGGTGCCAAGGGACAGGAGGAACATGAGTGCCTGTAGGTGTAGGTTGCAGAACTTGTGGCAGAGGTTGTAGACTCAGAGATTCAGGCAGAACATCAAGTCCGGAACTGTGATGATGCTGGGTAGATTAACCGGGATTAAAGGGGAACTCCACCAGGCTTGGAGTTTCAGGAAATGTGGCTTGCCAAGGCTTCTAGCACACAGAAGACAGGAGTGCACTGTGTTTAATGGAGCTTGGAAGAGAGAAAGCCAGCTCAGGTACTCTGAGAAGGTGTGGAGCTAGACAGGAGCAAGTTTAGAGGATCAGCCAGAATCAGCCGCGAGGGGGCAGCAAAGTACCAGGGCATCAGACAGAAGCAACGTCAGACATAAGCCAAAATCAGGAACCAGTAATCGACAGTATAATCGGAATCCAAAGGGTATGTCAGTGGTAAGCCAGGTCAGCAACAGATGATTAAATAGGATACAGGCAGGTCACAGGGAAACGACTGAAGCTGAAGACCAGTCAGCATTGATCAAGGGTCAGAGCTCTCTTTAAATAGGCCGTTTGGCACCAAAGGGAACTGTCCAGCCGCTCCCGCGAGTGCGCACATTCTTTTGCGCATGCACATTGGCGCAACTGCGATCAGCCAGGTTCCGTATGCGCATGTGCGCCCGATGAGTTACAACAGTTCTCTTACATTTGCATCTCATCCCATGAATCTGGCCCTGGTTTAAATGCTACATGAGCAACAGAACAGACGTTTGGCTTGGATGCATTTATTGCTTCCTGTGGATTTCCTGATTGAAGCCTCTTGTGGCCTGGTTTCTTCTTTTACAGCATTAGAAATAACACCGCCAATCCCAATGCTTACATATTTACATACAGTCAGAGACTACTCATTGTATACACTAACCACAAATGCTGCACTCTCATTGTACCCACAAAATTATCCCTAATCACTGTACCACAATCAAGAGTTTCACAGACACATATAAACCAAAGGATCTTTTTTTAAGGAGAGAACATGGATAAAGAGTTAACACTTTAAGCCTACCTTAAAGAAGAACTTGTACAAAACTGTTGGAAACTACTTAGCAACCAGCAGATGCTGAGACAATAAACACATTGGGGCAGATCCACAGAGATCTGCACCGGCGCAGCGTATGGGAGATACGCTACGCCGCTTTAACTTACTTTGCCAGACTTCGAATCCTCAAAGATTTTGCGCCGTAAGTTACGGCGGTGTAGTCTATCTCGGGCGGCGTAATGGCGCGTAATTCAAATCGCCGATTAGGGGCGTAACGGCGCGTAATTCAAATCGGCGATTAGGGGGCGTGTTTCATTTAAATGAAGCGCGTCCCCGCGCCAAATGAACTGCGCATGCGCCGTCCCTAAATTTCCCCCCATGCATTGCGCTAAATGACGTAGCTAGGACGTAATTTTTTTTAACATAGACGTGAATTACGTCCATCCCGATTCACGGACGACTTACAAAAAAAAAAAAAATTCAAATCAAACGCGGGAACGACAGCCATACTTAACATGGCAAGTCTAACTATGCGCCGCAAAACACCAGCTTTAACTATACACCGGAAAAAGCCGACTAGAGACGACGTAAAAGAATGTGACGGCCGCGCGTACGTTCGTGGATCGTCGGAAATAGCAAATTTGCATACTCGACGCGGAAAACGACGCAAACTCCACCCAGCGGACGCCGAAGTATTGCATCTAAGATCCGAAGGCGTACGAAGCCGTACGCCTGTCGGATCTAACCCAGATGCCGTTGTATCTTGGTTTGAGGATTCAAACTAAAGATACGACGCAGGTAATTTGAAAGTACGGCGGCGTATCAGTAGATACTCGCTCTGTGGATCTGCCCCTTTGTTCAGGAATATGTATTGTACAGTCTTAAGCACTGTTATTAACCCTTTAATGCCTAAGCCTATTTCTGACATTTGTTGCTTACAAGTTAAAATCCTAATTTTTTGCTAGAAAATAACTTATAAACCCCAAACATTATATATTTTTAGCAGAGACCCTAGAGAATAAAATGGCAAATGTTGCAATATTTTATGGCACACTGTATTTGTGCAGCGGCCTTTCAAATGCAATTTTTTGGGAAAAAAGTCACTTTCATGAAGTAAAAAGAAACTAAACAGTAAAGTTAGTCCAATGTTTCTGTATAATGTGAAAGATGATGTTACGCAGAGTAAATAGATACCCAACATGTCATGCTTTGAAATTGCACACACTTGTGGAATGGCAACAAACGGTACTTCTACTCTACTCTATAGGCAACGCCTTCAAAAAATTACGGATACCAGGTTAGAGTTACAGAGGAGGTCTAGTGCTAGAATTATTGCTCTCGCTCTGATCATCGTGGCAATACCTCTCATGTGTGATTTAAACCCACACTATTGTGGGCGCGACTTGCGCGGGCGTTTTCTTTTGCTGTGCAAGCTCACAGGGACAGGGGCGTTTTAAAAAAATATATAACTTATTTTTTTTTTTTTTTTTTTTACATTGTCTTTAAAAAAAAAAAAAGATAACTTTTAATGCTGTGACAAGGAATGTAAACATCCCTTGTGAGAGTAATAGGTGGTGAAAGGTACTCTTAAAAGTCCCCAAATCCCTCCTTTTGAACCTCAAAGTATTTAGATCGCCAAAAACGTTGATTCTGAATGCTCAAATATTTTTTAAAACACCGCCATCGGCAGCCGCGTAAACTGCAAGTGACGTTGTGACATTGCTTCCGTGTTTACACATAGGAGACTTGATCTAAGCCGTTTTAGGATTCATTCCAGGCTCGCTGTAGTCGGTGGAAGTGCTGGATCGTGGTTCGGGTCTCCTGGTGGGACGGGAGGCTGCTCCATCAGGATAACAGCCGAGCGGCTTTTAGTCACATTGGTTGTTGTCCCTAACGAAAACCGGTACCGGGGTGATGCCTGCTGCTGCAGGCATCTTCTCGGTATGACCCCTTAAAGCCGAGGTCGCATATGTGCGTACAGTCGGCACTAAGGGGTTTTCATCAATACAATATAAAGTGTGCAGTGGTTAGCAGTATGTATCATTGTGTCCCATTTTTTTTTGTTCATCAGAAGCAAATTGCCCAGCACCTTTGGTCAGTAGGTGTAAAAAAAACCTCAGCAGTAGAGATCAGTGGGAGGAAAAATGTCTAGTGTCTGTGGTCAGCAGAAAGAAAAATGCCCTGTTGTCAGTGAGGAAAAAATAAAAACACTGAACACCAGTGCTTGTTTACTCTATTGATAACAAGACATTTTAACCACTTCCCACCCAGCCTATAGTCAAATGATGGCTAGGCGATACATTCGTCAAACTGTCACCGGCTGCAGCCGATGACTGATCAGTGTCCTGGCCCACTGTGGGTACCATGTGACCGCTGTAACCAATCACGGCAGGTCACATGACAGTTGCTAGCTGTGATTGGTCACACTGATCACATATTGCACACACAGGGAAAATCCCAGCCCATCTGTACAATGTGATTATATGTGACCAATCATAGCTAATCACAACAAAACAGACTGAACAAATCAATTACATTCAGTAAAAATGGTTGCTTATAAACAATCGTAATGTGTAAAAAAAAAAAAAAAACCTGATCACTTCCCCAGAGCAGTAGAGTGTTACTATGGTAACACACTATTACTCTGGTCACAGTGTGTAAAAAAAAAAAAAAATCTGAAAAAATTAATTAACATTTATTTTTAAATTATTTTATTTTTTATACATTATTTACACACAGTGACCAGAGCAATACAGTATTACCATAGTAATACTTTTTTTTTTACATACTGTGGACAGTCAGTATCCCTGATCATCACCACACCCACTGTAATACACTGGTGACACTATGTAAAAAGAAAACCTCACTGTAACCATCCTCCAGATTTTTGGAACTGCTTTACAGTTTGTTGCCGCAGCACCATTATACGTTATTCTGATTGTGCTAATCACATTACCCACCGCTGCATGATCAGAAAGGGACTGCTTGCTGCATTTTTATGGGAAACACTATTCAGCTATTCCAGAAAGCTCTTTCTTGGACAAAGTAGTTGGCAGGAAACAGATGTTATTCATTGCTAAGGACTCTTTGACAGTGATAGACCATTAATTTTCCTCTAAAGCATCAGAAATTATATTCTATTTCACAACAGTGCTGGGCCTCAGCCTTGATCTCTGTGAGCTCACTTAGGAAGACTGGGCTAAAACCGATTTATTAATTAGGAAATAGGAAACAGGAAGTCACAATGAAAGTGCCATTATAATGGCTTGATCTGAAACTGTGATAACCAAAAGTATTTACACTAAAGGGTCACTAAAGGAATTTTTTTTTTTGCTAAATCGCTTTCTTTACCTTACTGCAGTCCTGGTTTCATGTCCTCATTGTTCGTTTTTGCTCTGATGTTGCTGTAATCCTTCTCTGTTCTGAACACTTCCTGGTTGTCTGTTTCCTGATGAGAAAACTCATGGGAGCTTTCTCTCTGTGGTCACTAATCAAGGAGGTGTGATTACTGTGTGTCTAAAACCCCTCAACACCAATCAGTTTCGTTTTACAAACCATCACTGCCCTGTATTGGCTCTGAGTCTCTGTACATCACAGAACCAGGAAACAGCATGCAAAAACAAAACTGAAACTGTAGGTACATTATATGATTGAATTTTATCTATTTTTAAAAGGAATCAGTTAACTATTATGTCTCCTATATCCTGTAAACAGTCATTTCAGCAAAAACATTTTTTTTCCTTTACAACTCCTTTAAGCGAATTACGCTTGGAAATGGATGTTAAACAGTGTTCTAGTTTTCCAGTTACTTTCTATCAATTTGCATGATAGAATCGTTTTAAAGTATTTGAAGTGATCTATCAAATCCAATGACGTGCAGTCGTAAGGTAACTCCCTGGGAGAGCGCTTCTCCTAGGGGGTTACAAGATGTGGGGAGGAGCAGCGAGAGCCGCCGAGGGACCCCAGAAGTCGAGGATCGGTGCAAAATGAACTGCACTGTGTAGATAAGTATGACATGTTTTTTATAAAAATAAAATACAAAAACAAAGCCTTATGTAGCGCTACCCCCGGAGGAGCCGCTGGTTATAGATTGGGATGGCGTGTTACCTCTATGAGCGTCTAGGGGTAGATAGATGAGAGCAACAATAATGGAATGTCCAAGCAGCAGGTGTCTTTCTTGTGCTTTTATACTTGCCCAACACGGTAAACAGTTTTTTTTTTGGAGTGCGGCTATCCCAGCTTCTTTTCTTTCATCCCAAACGGTAAACAGTAAACTTGAGGTAGATAGGCAAAAGATGGGTGAGGAGGAGAATTGCAGATTCAGGCCTAACAAAGACAGAAACAATCCTGCTTCCAACGACACTTTAACTGCGTCGCCACTCCAGCCGGAGTGGGTATAGTGTACCTGGACAGGCCTCTCACACCGACCTGGCAGCCAGGGTATCACTCGGAACCTTGAGGAGAAACAAGTCTCTGCCACAGACTTGGTAGAAATTAACTTTTGAGTGGAACCTCTGCCACATGCCCTTCTCTAGAATGTAGATAGTGAATTAATATTTTGCTCAGTAATATTGGAGCCTGAATCTCCCTCAGGTAGTTTTCTTGTTTTGGGCCACCGACTGACAGGTTGCTCACATACAACCTCTCAGTGTCTGGTCACCCTGATCCCCGATGAATTGTCGAGGCCCTGTTGGATTGCCTGCCTCTCTTGGCTCTCCTCAGGCTGACTCCTCACCGAACAGCTATCTCACTTGGGATCTCTCCTCAGAACTTGGGAACCCAGTCGATCACTGGGGCCCCGCCATAGCTTGTTGTCCCGGGCCAATATGGTCCCGGAACCAAGAACACCACGTAGCACGTGCGCCCCGGCCTGGTAGGCCATATCGCCGGGGCCCGTGATGTGTGGTCGCCCTGAAGGTGGGCGCCACACCCGGAACAAGAACTGGACTCCTTCGCCTAATGGCGTCCGCTCAAGAAGTACCCTCCCCCAGCATGCCCCGCAAGGGAAAACCCCTCCTGATTGGCTGCTGGCAAGAGGCACTCCAGCCTGAACTCCACTGCCGCCCCGGGGTGGGAAAAGCACCTCAGAAACACAGAATGGACCGACAGCACAGCCCAGCTAGAACAGAGGCCCAATTTGAATAAAATCACTTGGATGAGAGTTAACTAACTCTCTCATCCCCCTCTAAATTTAGAATAGCACCTGGACTGAAAGTACACAGGCGCTACACTTACAATCACTTTAAGCCAATCTGACAGGGTCACTTGAATAAATGTGTCATTGTAAGCAAATTTTACTGGCCCTTCGCAGTTAATTTATTAATGGAGTAGAAGATGTTCACTTTGAAAAGTGAATGCTTAATTAGCTTAGTGAATGAGGTGTATTCATTTAATCACCCAATGATGTAGAAGAAAAAATCCTGTTAATAGCATTGAAAATAATTGGCTATTCTAAGGTAATAAAGCTTTGCCCAGTTCATTAGGCTAAGGGGACATACTCTGATCCTGTAAGTCATTCTTGAATACCATAATGTTTAATGGATATGGTGATTATGGGCCCGTGTGTTACTAAATTCAAACCTGCAGTATGTCATTATCTTTGTCTGTAACTTATAACTGCATAGTAAATCACACTAGATGTAAAGGATCCAGGCAGTTACCACGATTTCATGTTTTTTTTAAGACTTTACACTTTAATGTTTTGTGTCGCTTTATTAATCCTTAAGTCTAATACAGGCTGCTAGTTTTTTTTTCATCCAACCCAGTGGGCTGAATGAAAAAAAAACTGACAGCTCAGGTCTGAGCCGCTGTAATAACATTTTGATGTTAGTACAGCGCTCTCCCCTGCTGTTCTATTGTGTTCTGACAAGGGGAGGACCCCCCTTCCAGAACATTGGCTGAGAGCGCTGATCGGAAGCCAGTCGGCAGACCTTTTTTAGACATGCCAAATGTCGGCCTGTTTATATTTAATCGGCCGATGTCGCCCAACATTCGTTCTGTGTGTACGGGGGGCTTTAGAGACAGTACGTTGTAGCAGCCAATTAAAATCCCTTATGTAGCATTCTGGCTTCAGAGCAAGTTCTGATTGGATTCTTTGTGTTACTACATTTATTAACCACTTCAATACCAGGCACTTTCGCCCCTTCCCTCCCAGGATAATTTTCAGCTTTCAGCTCTGTCGCAATTTGAATGACAATTGCTCGGTCATGCTACACTGTACCCAAACTTCATTTTTAAATTTTTTTCCCACAAATAGAGCTTTCTTTTAGTGGTATTTGATCACCTCTGTGGTTTTTATTTTTTGCTAAACAAATTAAAAAAGAACAACATTTTTGAAAAAAAAAACATAAAACATAGGCGGCAATGATGGGCACTGATGAGTTGGCACTGATAAGGTGGCACTGATGGGCACTGAGAAGGATGCACTGATATGTAGAATTGATGGGCACTTATAGGTGGCACTGATATGCAGCATTGATGGCAACCAATAGGTGGCACTGATGAGCACTGGTAGGTGGCACTGATGGGCACTGACTGGCACTGACAGGTGGCAGTGATAGGCAGCCCTGATGATGAGTTACTGACAGGTTTCACTGCTGGGAACTAATTGGCTCTGTGATGGGCACTGACTGGCACTGTGGTGGGCACCAATTAGTACTGATATGGGCACTGATTGGCACTGTTAAGGGCACTGTCAGACGTTTTTTTAGGGGCACTGACTGGCAGCTTATGGACACTTTTTAGCAGCTGAAGGGCACATCTGATGGGGCTGTGCTGATAATCAATCTGCTGATTATCAGCACAGACCCCCCCCCCCCATGACAGGGAGAGCCGCCGCTCGGCTCTCCCTGTCAGCGCAAACCGAGGAATGACATTTTCCGGCACTTACTGGTTCATGCGATGATCAGCTTTGATTTGCCACAGCTGATCACGTGGTAAGAAGCCTCTGTTAGAGGCTTCTTACCACGATTGTAGATGCGGCGTGTCAGAATGACACGCTGCACTTGCGATCGCCGCGCTGTTATCCTGCTGGACGTCATATGACGCCCAGTCAGGATAACAGAACCACTTCCCAGCCGTCAATCTGCTATAGGCCGGGCGGGAAGTGGTTAAAGTGGATGTAAACCCAATTCATGAAATTTAAGCTGGGCACATATATCTGTAGTGTTTTCTTATCTCTGTCGAAAGAGCCAAGTCCCATAGCTGTCTCTTGCTCAGTAGCTCTGTTATCTGCCTTCTGAGACGAGAGATAGAAGTGTGTGTCGGGGGTGGTTAATAAAATAGCAGTCAGCTTGCCATCTAAGAACAGAGCTGTGCACATTGCTTTCTTCCTTTGCCAATGAGGAGAGAGTGCTAACCAGGAAGAGAAAAGGAAGAGAAAAACCTTAACACAAAGAGCACTTTCTAAAGGATATATAAAGCTGAAGAAGGCAGATATACATGAAAAACTTATGTAGGGAGATTTGTGTCATCCCTGTGTATCATCTGAGGCTGTTCACTTCGCTGGGTATACTGTATGTGAGGGTTTACATACATTTTAACTTATAAATTAGACCTCTGTATGTAAGGCCATTGGTAGCTCTGCATCATCTCCATTAGGCTTGAGCCAAGAAAGAAACACTGGTAATAGTGGGGCAAGTAAAGTATACATTATTTTTCTAAATGTTAGGATTGACTGTGCATGTCATTCTTAATTTAAATGAGTTTGATAAGAATGTGAAATGTTTTCTACTGTGCTTCCTGTTTGCCCACTCTGCTTTTCTTTGCAGTTTTGGCACCAGTTTCAAATCAGCTCTGTGCACGGGAGATACTATTCTATGTCTGTATCCTGCTCTTTATGGTGTCCTTTAATTGTCTGTCTTTCATTTTAGTTACAGAAATCAAACAGAAAGATTCAGGGATTGCCATATGCAAGAAGCATATAATTATGAAGTCTAAAATCATGAATTCTTTGTAAGTAGGATGACAATCAACCCGTACTACATACTGTTCTGGGTTACTGGAATTAAAGTGAATCTGCATCCAGACTATGCACACTTAGGTATTCAAATATTAACCACTTAAGCCCCGGACCAATATGCTGCTAAATGCCCAAAGGCGTTTTTACAATTCGGCACTGCGTCGCTTTAACAGACAATTGCGCGGTCGTGCGACGTGGCTTCCAAACAAAATTGATGTACTTTTTTCCCCACAAATAGAGCTTTCTTTTGGTGGTATTTGATCACCTCTGCAGTTTTTATTTTTTGCGCTATAAACAAAAATAGAGCGACAATTTTGAAAAAAATGCAATAATTTTTACTTTTTGCTGTAATAAATATCCCCCAAAAACATATATAACATTTATTTTTTTCCTCAGTTTAGGCCGATACGTATTCTTCTACATATTTTTGGTAAAAAAAATCTCAATAAGCATTTATCGATTGGTTTGCGCAAAATTTATAGCATTTACAAAATAGGGGATAGTTTTATTTATTTATTTATTTTTTACTACTAGTGGCAGCGATCAGCGATTTTTTTTTCGTGACTGCGGCATTATGGCGGACAATTTTGACACATTTTTGGGACCATTGTCATTTTCACAGAAAAAAATGCATTTAAATTGCATTGTTTATTGTGAAAATGACAGTTGAAGTTTGGGAGTTAACCACTAGGGGGCGCTGTAGGAGTTAGGGTTCACCTAGTGTGTGTTTACAACTGTAGGGGGGTGTGGCTGTAGGACTGACGTCATTGATCGAGTCTCCCTATAAAAGGGATCACGCAATCGATGCAGCCGCCACAGTGAAGAACGGGGAAGCCGTGTTTACATAAGGCTCTCCCCGTTCTTCAGCTCCGGGGAGCGATCGCGACGGAGCGGCTATAAACGAATAGCTGCGCCGTCGTCCCGGATGGCTCCCCGCGGGAATCCGACCGCCGCATGTAGCGGGGGGGGGTCCCGATCGGACCCCCGACCCGCGGAAAGGCAAGGACGTACCTGTACGCCCATTTGCCTGTACGTGCCATTCTGTGGACGTACATATACATGCGGCGGTCGGGAAGTGGTTAAAGCAGAACTACACTGCATATGAGCACCACAAACTAAAAACGCAATTTCATTTATTTTTATTATTCAAAGCAAACTCATCCATCGATCCATGTCTCCATGCTTTATTTTGCTGGGAAATCACTTTGAAAAACACCTTATAGCAGTTCTGACCGTGGCCATCTTGAGTAAGGGCAGATGATTCATGTAGCATTTACTTCCTGGAATCTATCTGCCCTTAGCTCAGGCATGCATGCAGAATGGTGTACATAGCTGAGAAAACTCCTCCTCCCCTCCTGAGAACTCCTGGGGTGTATGACATCACTTGCCTAGGTCTGGAAACCAGGGGGGCTTTGTCCAAGTGATATGTGTCCTGGTATGGTACCAAAAGCAAGGGGCTACATGCTCACTGCACTCCCTCTAATGTGCACCCAGGCTACATGCGTAGTTGGAATATAAGGGGGTGGGGGGGTGTTCTATGTCATTTTGGTTTTAATACATTGCTAAATCATAAACCAACCCTGTACTGGTTTGTATTGTAAATAGACAAACAAATGGCCCCTGCCTCCACCTATAACTGGCCTTCACAGCAAGGAGCCAAGGAAGGGCAAAGGCATATATGACAAAAACAGAACATTCCATAGCTCAATTCACCAACCAGTCTGCCAACCAGCCAAATTAACCTGTCCAACAGTCTGAGTTAAAAACAGGGGTTTAGTTAGCACGTATTTTCAAACGCATGCATAAGCTGCAAGGCCTCTTCACGGCGCTTGCAGTCCTAAACGCTACTGAATTTATGAGCGTCTCCACAATGGAAGCACATGCATTAAATGGATAGATGAAGGGCAGGTGGGCCTGGAGGCAGCCCAATGCCCTTTAAAGGAACAAGAGCACACTGGACACCCAGCACGTAGAACAGTGGCAGCAAAAGTGTCCAGGGTGTCCCCAGACAATTGGCCCCTGCCCCACCTATAACTGTCACTGCAAGCATACACAGGGTGCTATGAAGAGGCCTTGCACCTTACGCATGTGTTTGCAAATGCATGCTAACTAAAACCCTTTTTGTTAACGCAGACTGTTGGACAGGTTAATTTGGTCGGTTGGCAGACTGGTTGGTGAGTTGAGCTATGGTTTATTATGTTTTTTTTCCTTCATGTGTTTGCCCTTTGATGTGCTCCTTGCTGTGAAGGCCAGTTATAGGTGGGGGTAGGGGCCATTTGTTTGTTACTGGTGTATATATGGTCCGGGGACACAGTGGGCACCTTCGCTGCCACTGTGCTACATGCTGGGGGTCCAGTGTGCTCCTGTTCCTTTAAGGGGGATTGGGCTGCCTCCAGGCCCACCTGCCCCTCATCTATCCATTTAATGCATGTGCTCCCACTGTGGAGAAGCTCATAAATTCAGCAGAGTTTAGGACTGCAAGCATATACAGGGTGCCGTGAAGACTTGTACTCGGGGGAAATTCTCCGATGCCTCACCCGATACCTGGGCAGGCAGGGGAGTTGCAAGTCTTCTCCCCCCTGTGCTGTCTTTCCCCCGTGCTCCGTGCTGTCTTTTCCCCGTGTTGTCTTTACCGCTGCTGTCTTTTCCCCCGTGCCGTCTTCTCCCCCCGTCCGTGCAGTCCTCTCTCCCCCCGTCCGTGCAGTCTTCTCCCCCCGTCCGTGCAGTCCTCTCTCCCCCCGTCCGTGCAGTCTTCTCCCCCCGTCCATGCAGTCTTCTCCCCCCGTCCATGAAGTCTTCTCCCCCCCATCCGTGCAGTCCTCTCTCCCCCCATCCGTGCAGTCTCTCCCCCGTCCGTGCAGTCTTCTCCTCCGTCCGTGCCGCTCTTCCCCCTCAATTTGTCAGGATGGAGAGCGGAGATAGGAGCCGCTAAACCCGGCTCCTACCTTTTCCGAATGAACAGAGTCAGTGATCACTGACTCACTAGCTGAGGCTGCTGAGAAAGGGACTGGGGAATCTGTGTCCTTAGTCCCTTTCTCTGTCTTGTCTGTTAAGACCCCCGATATCTCTCCAAAGACCCCCAACAGGGCTGATTAAAAAAAAAAAAATTACAATAAATAAATAAAAATAAAATGTAAATAAAAAAAAAACACACTGACAATCCACTCCCCCCTAAAAAAAAAAAAATCACTGTAAAAAAAAAAAAAATACTGACACGTGCCACTGTCACATGACATTAGAAAAAAGTATCGGTAATCGGTATCGGCGAGTACTTGAAAAAAAGTATCGGTACTTGTACTCGGTCTCAAAAAAGTGGTACTCAAAACAGTGACTTATGATCTATTACGCTGATGGATGGCTTAGGAAGAGGTGCCTGGGATCAAGACTGAGGAGTTGCTTTAACCACTTGCCGACTGCTGCACGACTATGTACGTCGACAGAATGGCACGGGCAGACAGATTGTGCTATTCTATTCTGCCTAGTGACACTTTCACTGATGACCGTTCCCCATGATCGGGAGCAGTCATCTGTGACGTGTAGCCACGCCCCCTAACAGTAAGAATCACTCCCTAGGGAACACTTAACCCCTGCAGCGCCACCTAGTGGTTAACCCCTTCACTGCCTGTGTTATTTTTACAGTAAACAGTGCATTTTTATAGCACTGATCGCTGTTAAAATGACAATGGTCCCAAAAATGTGTCAACAGTGTCCGATGTGTCCGCCATAATGTCGCAGTCATGATAAAAATCACTGATCGCCGCCATAACTAGTAAAAAAAATTATTATTAAAAATTCCATAAAACAGTCCATTATTTTGTAGAAGCTATAACTTTTGTGCAAACCAATCAATAAACTCTTCTTGCGATTTTTTTTTTTTAATCAAAAATATGTAGAAGAATACGTATCGGCCTAAACTGTGGAAAAAAAATATTTTTTTAGATATTTTTTGGGGGATATTTATTATAGAAAAAAGTAAAAAATATTGCATTTTTTTCAAAATTGTCAGTCTTTTTTTTGTTTATAGCGCAAAAAAAATCGCAGAGGTGATCAAATACCACCAAAAGAAAGCTGTATTTGTGGGGAAAATTGTTGGGAAGCCACATCGCACGGCCGCGCAATTGTCAGTTAAAGCGAAGCAGTGCCGAATCGCAAAAAGTGGCCTGGTCTTTGACCCCCAAAATGGTCTGGGGCTGAAGCGGTTAAAGACACCAGCCATAAGATAATTAAATTGGTTGCCATTAGCTACCTTCTTCTTCTAATACTACTTTTTTCTGCATTCTTGTTCTAGGTCAGTTATTATTTGGAATTATTGGGTCATCAGGACAGCCAGCATTTTCAGAAGATCAGCAATGGTCACCTCCTGTTATTGATCTCTTTAATTGTACTGTACCAATGCACGCAATCTTCCAGGTCCTGTGCTGAATGGATTTCCCTCTGCACACTAGCCACTTGGGGTTGCTTCCTTGGTGCTGCCACCATTCAAAGAACACCATTCTCTGATTGGATGTGAAGGTGGATATTTGTGAGGTCACCTCCGTATCGGAGAACACCTTGTAAGCACTGAAAAAAATACAAGGCATTCTATGAATGTCAGTAGTGTCAAGTGAGCCACCCTCTGTGGTCAGTGTGCAGAGGGGAAGACGTTCCCACAGAACCCCAGCTGGACCTGAAAGATCATGGCTTTCACTGTAGTAGCGCCAACTACTACAGTATCTTCCAACTTTCCCAGCAGTCCATTGGCTATGAGATATGATTTTTTACATTGTAGAAAGCTGGACCAATGTAAGTATGCAATCCAAATAATTAATGGAGTTATCCTTTAACAGTTGTGTAGCGCCTGTGTACTTTCAGTCCAGGTGCTATTCCAAATTTAAAGGGGGATGAGAGAGTTCGTTAGCTCTCATCCAAGTGATTTGTACAAATTAGGCCTCTGTTCCAGCTGGGCTGTACTGTCGGTTCATTCTGTGTTCCTGAGGTGCCTTTCCACCCCGGGGCGGCAGGTGGCGGCAGTGGAGTTCAGGCTGGAGTGTCTCTTGCCAGCAGCCAATCAGGAGGGGTTTTCCCTCGCGGGGCATGCTGGGGGAGGGTACTTCTTGAGCAGACGCCATTAGGCAGGGTTCTTGTTCCGGGTGCGCACCCACCTTCAGGGTGACCGTACATCACGGCCCCCGGCGATGCGGCCTACCAGGCTGGGGTGCGCGTGCCACGCGGTGTTCTTTTCCTGGTTCCGGGACCATGTTGGTCCGGAACATTTTAAGCTGTGGCGGGGCCCCATTAATCGACTGGGCCCCCAATTCTGAGAAGATCCCAAGTGAGATAGCCGTTCGGTGGGGAGTCCGTCTGAGGAGCGCCAATGAGAGGCTGTCGGTCCAACAGGGCCTAGATAATCCACCGGGGTCAAGGTAACCAGACACTGAGGGATGGAAGTTAGACATCTATCAGTTGGTAACCTAATTGGGACTACCTGAGAAAGATTCAGGCAAGAAGAAGTTTACTGAGGAGAACATTTCTATATATCCTAAGTTCTGAGGCCAGGTCTGTGGCAGAGACCTGTTCCTCTCAAGGTGCCGAGTGATACCCTGGCTGCCAGGTCGGTGTGAGAGGCCTGTCCAGGTACACTACACCCACTCAGGCTGGAGTGGCGACGGAAGTGAAGTGTCATTGGAAGTAGGACTGCTTCCGTCCTGTTAGGCCTGAATCTGCTACTTCTCCTCCTCACCCATCTTTGTTCTATCTACCTCAAGTTTCACTGTTTGCCGTGTTGGGCAGAAATAAAAGCACAAGAAAGACACCTGCTGTTTGGACATTCCATCATTGCTGCTCTCATCATCATCTACCCCTAGACGCTCATAGAGGTAACACGCTATCCCTATTCTATTCAGCGGCTCCTTTGGGGGTAGTGCTACAGTTGTTATCATATTACTGTCACAAAATAGACTCTGTCTTCATGTGATTTAAATTGCTATGGAAAGGACTCCCAGTTTAGCAACCTTGTAAGGAAAAATGAATGAAAGCTATAAATTAAAACTGGATTTCAACCAAAATCCCAGCCATCTGCTACATCAATTATTTTCAGGAATCATATGAATAAAGTATAAAATATATGCTGGTTGTAAAAACAGTATGTTGTGCTAGTCTCATTAAGTAATGCTAGAATATGCAAATAGCAGGCAGTTTATTTGTGAAGGCTGAAAATACACAACAAACAAATGAATTGTGGGATGCAGCAGATGCTCATTGAACAAAATTGGATTCAGTTCAGAAATGTGATAAATTGTTTTGAATCTTTAGTGACTGTACCATATTTACATTGAACTAATCACAACGCCTTATGGACCATTTTATGTAAGGGTGTAGGACTAAAACTCACCACTCAATCTGATTGTACAATCTCCTTTAGATCTACCAACAACTATGTAGTGCAAGGGCCTGTCTGATTGGATACAAATGGATTGGTTAGATTGGGAAGGCCTCATAATACAAAGTATTGGTAAATCAGATATTAAAACGTATGGTGTCCCTAAAGACTGTTATACACTAGTAGCATTTCACTCAAAAAGTTTTGTTTTTAGAACGTTCACTTGATTTCCTAATCATTAATGGGGTCAAATTGCTGTTCGCAGTCATGATGAGAAAATTTGAGTAGGAGCCGGATGGAAATTTTAGTGTACTTTTGAACAACATATAGTTTTTTGTATGAAGGTTTGTATAAAAGTTTGCTTGAAATTCTTTTAACGTATGGCCAGTTTAAAATGTGTTCTAAAGGCTGAATGTTTTTTACCTTCTTGCCTAAATTTAAAAAACCTTCTGTGTGCATCAGCCCCCCTCCCGGCCCCCCAATCCTTACTTCAATTCCTCCAATCCAGCGATGTTAACAATAGACTTGGCTGGATGGGTTCTCTCCTTTCTTATTCGCTCCCACTGCTGTCAATCACAGCCAGTGAGCCACAATAAGAAGAGAGCGGGGGGGGGGCAAGCCTCAGCTCTATGTGTCTTTTGGACACATAGAGCAGTGGCTCGGGAGCGAGCACATAGCGGTGCCCCCAGGGAAAGCAGCTTTCTCTGGGGGCACGGCCTGAGGTAGAGGAGCCAGGAGCTCCGGTGAGGGACCCAAAAGTAGAGGCTCAAGCCCACCTGACTTAGTAAAGGATTTCTGTACCTTTTGGGGGCAACTGTAGAGCAATTTGCATTTACTTCTATTACATAAGTCGTTTCCAAGCCGCACTGAAGCCGCGTTGTACGGGGTGGCTTCAGAGTCGGGTGACTTTGAAGCCGCCCCAGTGTGAAACGGCACTAATGCCGCATACACACGATCATTTTTCAGCATGAAAGAAAACATTGTTTTTCAGCATGTCTAAAAAAACGACATTTTCCCAATTTCATCATTAAAACGATGTTGCCTACACACCATCGTTTTAAAAAAATGATCTAGCAAAGCGCGGTGACGTACAACACGTACGACGGCACTTTAAAGGGGAAGTTTCATTCGCCTTTGGACTGCTTTAGCTGATTCCGTGTCAGTAAAAGACTATTTGCGCTTTTCTGTCTGTTACAGCGTGATGAATGTGCTCCCATCTCATAACTTGCTTCTGAGCATGCGCAGGTTTTTTTACGTTGTTTTAGCCCACACACGATCATTTTTTACAACCCAAAAAACAACATAGTTTAAAACGACGTTAAAAAATGCAGCATGTTCGGAAAAAAAAAATGTTGTTGTTTTCAGAACCTGAAAAACGATGTGCAGCCCACACACGATCATTTTAAATGGCGTTTTTTAAAAACAACGTTTTTTTCATGCTAAAAAATGATCGTGTGTACGCGGCATAAGTCTTATGCTTTAGACCAGTGGTCATCAACCCTGTCCTCAGGGCCCACTAACAGGCCAGGTTTTATGTATAACCTCGGGGAGATGCAGACCAGAATACTGCAATCACTGAGCAGCAAATGATATCACCTGTGATGTATTTTAGTTATCTTGCAAACCTGGCCTGTTAGTGGGCCCTGAGGACAGGGGTGATGACCAATGCATTAGACAGAACATCACACTGTGCTGTACACTGTGTTAGTTCCCAGAGAGGGAACAGTAGTGTAGCAGGCTTTGCAAACTAACATATACTGAAGCATGGTTGCCAAAATGGCTAATCTGATTCTGAAGATGCTAGCTGCCTGATTTCCTCTGATTTAAATTCTTTCAGAGTCACAGATTAAGGACAAAGTCAGCACTGTGAACTACTGATATGCAAATGTGCTCTAGGTCAGTGTTTCTCAACTCCAGTCCTCAAGGCGCACCAACAGGTCATGTTTTCAGGATTTCCCTCAGATGAAATGGCTGTGGTAATTACTAAGGCTAATTACTAACTGATTAAATCCCCTGTGCAAAATAATGGAAAGCCTGAAAACATGACCTGTTGGGGCGCCTTGAGGACTGGAGTTGAGAAACACTGCTCTAGGTCAATTAATAATGCGTGGCAGCCAGGCAAATAGTATTTTCAGAAAGATAGGTGTGGCAGTCTTCATACTTTCCTAAATCAGGTCTCCTTTAATGGTTCATGCCTGCAATTTTTTTTTTACCAGCTATTTCTCTGAATATCATGGAGTGAAGTTGCTTGAGGGCATGCCTCAGGAACTCAAGGGCAGCTGAGCATGCAATGGAGCATGATCAAAGCTGTCAGCAAACCATATATAATATAATCCAGCATACATACATGTACATTGCCTGACAGGCTGACACATAACTAGCTTGGGTATAGGTACACCTCATTAGGCAGGAAAATACATTGAACTGTATTTCAGTAAATTGTATGTAGAATATACCGTTAGCCCTACCTTTTTGATGAACATTTACCATATATAACTGCCATTGTGTTCAAAGAGACTTTAGCTAACCTCTGCATCAACTAACATTTCTTAGGATACAATATATTTTTTTTAATTAAACTTGCCATACGTCTGCTTCAAAGCTGAAGTTTAGGTATTGCAATTTTTACATAGGTACATTGGTCCATGATATATCATACCTGTCCGATCCCCATGGAAGCTGAAAATCCCTATAGTAGTCACTGCTACTACAGTAATTGCCAGTCCTGTGCTGAACAGCTGTCCTGATGCTTGCTGAATACAGGGGGTTGCCAGATCAGCATGGGTGACAGTCAGGGAACAATATGCATTTTCTCAGTGAATGCAAAGTGTTCTCTAAATGGTGCTTCTACCAAGCGAGCTACCTCCTGTGTTAAAAATGCAGCAGGGCAGCTGCTTAGCATGAGACAGAGAAGCTAGTGGAGATGCAATCCCACAGGTAAGGCACATGCATACTTACACTGGTGCCTACTACAGTGATTTCCATCTTCCAACAGGATCTCACAGACATAGCATATACAGGTGATACTCGAAAAATTTGAACATCGTGAAAAAGTTTTTTTTATTTCACTAATGCAACTTAAAAGGTGAAACTAATATATGAGATAGACTCATTACATGCAAAGTAAGATAGTTCAAGCTGTGATTTGTCATAATTGTGATGATTATGGCTTATAGCTCATGAAAACCCCAAATCCACAATCAGGGCCGATCCGCCCTATAGGCTCACTATGCAAGCCGCTTAGGGCCCCGCAGAGCTGTGGAGGGCCCCCTAAATTACTAGAGGCCTCGCCTGGTGAGAAGTAATTTTCGGCCCCTCACAACGCTTCTCAACTCGCTGGCTGCATAGGAAAAGAGGCAAGAAGTCAGCACCCCCAGCTTCTCACTCTAATGTAAGATGTAATTTCCGACAGCAGAACACTCCCTTTTCAACTTTAATGTGACATGCCACTGTTGGCAGCGCCCCCCCCCCGCTTCTCAATTTCGGCAGCTCCCCGCTTCTCAACTTTGTCATTGACATGTCATTTTGCTTAGGGCCCCAGAGTGGTCAGGATCGGCACTGTCCACAATCTCAGAAAATTGTAATGTTGTGATAAGGTGCAATATTCTAGGCTCAAAGTGTCCCACTCTAATCAGCTAATTAAGCCATAACACCTGCAAAGGGTTACTGAGCCTTTAAATGGTCTCTCAGTGTGGTTTAGTAGGAATCACAATCATGGGAAAGACTGCTGACCTGACAGTTGTGCAGAAAACCATCATTGACACCCTCCATAAGGAGGGAAAGCCTCAAAAGTTATTTGTAAAAAAAGGTTGGATGTTCCCAAAGTGCTGTATCAAAGCACATTAATAGAAAGTTATGTGGAAGGGAAAAGTGTGGAAGAAAAAGGTGCACAAGCAGCCGGGATGAGGAGAGGTTTGTCAGGAAAAGGCCATTCAAAAGTGTTGGGGACTTTCACAAGGAGTGGACTGAGGCTGGAGTCAGTGCATCAAGAGCCACCACACACAGACGGATCCTGGACATGTCAAATGTTGTATTTCTCTTGTCAAGCCACTCCTGAACAACAAGCAACGTCAGAAGCGTCTTACCCGGGCTAAAGAAAAACAGACCTGGTCTGTTGCTCAGTGGTCCAAAGTCCTCTTTTCTGATGAGAGCAAATTTTGCATCTCATTTGGAAACCAAGGAGCCAGAGTATGGAGGAAGAATGGAGAGGCACACACTGCAAGATGCTTGAAGTCCAGTGTGAAGTTTCCACAGTCTGTGTTGATTTGGGGAGACATGTCATCTGCTGGTGTTGGTCCACTGTGCTTCATTAAGTCCAGGGTGGGTCGTCTACGAGGAGATTTTGGAGCACTTCATGCTTCCTTCCGCAGACGAGCTCTATGGGGATGCCGACTTAATTTTCCAGCAGGACTTGGCACCTGCCCACGCTGCCAAAAGCACCAAAACCTGGTTCAATGACCGTGGGATTACTGTGCTTGATTGCCAGCAAACTCACCTGACCTGAACCCCATTCAGAATCTATGGGGCATTGCCAAGAGAAAGATGAGAGACATTAGACCCAACAATGCAGAAGAGTTGAAGGCCGCTATTGAAGCATCCTGAGCTGGTCTTACATAACACCTCAGCAGTGCCACAGGCGCATTGAGGCAGTAATTGCTGCAAAAGGGGCCAAAACCAAGTACTGAGTACATATGCATGCTTCTACTTTTCAGAGGTCCGATATTATGTACAATCCTTGTTTTATTGATTGCATGTGATATTCTAATTTTCTGAGATTGTGGATTTGGGGTTTTCATGAGCTGTAAGCCATAATCATCATAATTATGACAAATCACGGCTTGAACTATCTTGCTTTGCATGTAATGAGTCTATCTCATATATTAGTTTTACCTTTTAAGTTGCATTAGTGAAATAAATGAACTTTTGCACGATATTCGAGTATCACCTGTAGATACTTACATTTGTCCAACTTGGAGCAATGTAACCAATGTAACTATGGAAAATTGCGATACCTAAACCTTATCTTTAAATTTTTATGTAATAGTTTGGAAAACATTTTTTTAAATGTTGTAATGCCACATACACACGATCGTTTTTCAGGATGTAAAAAATTACATTTTTTTTTTATATCATTAAAAACGATCATGTGTGGGCTCCAGGTAATTTTTCATGACGTTAAAAATGGCCTTAAAAATTTAGAACATGCTCTAGATTTTCACGTTGTTTTTAACGTTGTAAAAAATGGTCGTGTGTGGGCTTTAACGACGTGAAAAAAACGCGCATGCTCAGAAGCAAGTTATCGTAATGAAGATAGCACATTCATGACGCTCGAAATCAAGCGCGAAATGTCTTTTACTAACACAAAATCAGCAAAAGCAGCCCCAAGGATGGCGCCATACGAATGGAACCTTTATAGTGCCGTCGTACGTGTTATACGTCACCGCGCTTTGCTAGAGCATTTTTTTTTCACGATCGTGTGTAGGCAAGGCCGGTTTGACAATAATCGGGTTGAAAAAAATTTAGTTTTTTCTAGACCATTAAAAATGTATTTTTCTGTATCTGTCAGTAATCTGAATTTGTATATTTATTTATTATCTTTAGTGAGTGATCATATACCCCTGATTATAAATATTTTGCTACTTCCAGATTGAGTTTCCTGCTATATGCGACCAAGATTCCCGTTATACACGCCACAAACCACAAATGGAGGTCTGTGCCATATTTTGCTGGACGCAAGCACAATAATGATGCATGCCAAAGCTAGAGGTCAGTGGCTCCCAACAGGGTCAGTGTGTGAAAGGAAGCTGTGAGCTGCACATCGCACCATACTGTCTAGGTCAGGACAGACAAAAGCCTGTGAGGATATAGCAGCCAAAAAAAGGTACAGCGTTTTGTGCACGGGCACTGGGACTGTGTGGTTGACAGTCTGGAGGAGGACCAAAGCAGGAGGCTTGAGCAATGAAAATGCAAAGAGAGTCACAAGGCTGAATTCTATGTTTTGTTGCATTGATGGTGAGAACCCCCGGCGTGGGAAAGTGTGAATTTTTTTTTCTTAAAGCGGGCAGAAAAGGCCCTTAAATGTGAACTCACTTTTGGCGCTACCAAGAGGTACAAATTCCACAACTATGTTGGTCATTGTGCAAAATGGGTGTAATGTATTTGAGGCAATATCCCTATTTGCATAAAACGTGTCCCTCTCCCTTCCTCCAAGTTCCCTACCCAGTGACTAACTGACCTAAAAAACAAGCATGCAGCTAGTGAAGGTGTAAACATCTGCACTCTCTTCCTGCATGTATAAGTCAATAACTTACTAGATGGTGAGAACAAGTGGGCTGAAAAATGTAATAATATCTAACAGATTTCTCCATCCACACATACAAGGTGGATGGAGGAATCTGAACCCCTCTCCCCATACCAAAACATTGTTTTGTAGAATACGCTGGTTATCGGCTGTAGTTTCCTTGCAGACCCCTTTGACTGTGGCTGAACCTGGCAAATTTTTGTTAGTGTATGGCCATCTTTATTCATCGACCAGAAAAACCTAGAATAAAAAGACATATGCACAGCATGCAGATAATGATGATGGTGGCAAATTAACCCAGAAACCACATTTTTCAAAACAAGAGATACTAATAAACATACACTCAAAGGTGTTGTACTAATATACTGTATATGTGGTGTGCTTCCTCATCAATTCAAATTGCTCTTCTATCCTGGAGTGAACGATATCCGTGGTTTCTGATCTCAGAAGTCTTTATAAAATAGGTTGCTTGGATCATTTATTTCATGAAATCTTTTATCTTTAACCCACTTTAATTAAACAGAAGAAAGGGACATGCAGAGAAAATAGTCAATGTATTCATGACATTAATTTTAAATAATATTATTATGTATTGGAAAAAACGAATGCAGTGAAAATGTAACTGCTCTATAAAAGTCATTTCCTATTAGATATGAAGGAAGCTGATGGAATGATTAGCGTTAATGTAGTCTAATGAGCTTAATGTATTCATGGCCTTTTAGGTAGTGATTTTATTAGGTTAATTATATTAACCTAGTAAGATTCAGGAATTCATGACTTGTTGTTAATGTATTTCATACTGTGATAAATTATATCAAATATCATCAAATACTATATTTTATCATAACCAGCACGTTTATGGTATGTTTAATACTGCTACATCGATGAGTATAAATAGTCATTCACTAAAATAAGGTATAATGAAGTAATTTATAAGGCTGTAGCAGACTTATCCAATAATGCATTGCAAAGAGCAATAATGATAGTAAAATGTGTTAACCACCAGGAGGCAATCAGATTTTAGTTAATTTTATAGGTATAATTAGCACTTAGTGAATACATAATGGATGTATAGATTAATGCATATCCATAGTCAAACCTGTTTTTTAAATTTAAAGTGATTGTAAAGTCTCATTTAAAAAAAAAAAAAAGATTAACAAACATATTATACTTACCTACCCTGTACAATGGATTTGCACAGACCAGCCCCAATCCTCCTCTTCTTGGGTCCCTCTTTGGTGCTCCTGGCCCCTCCCTCCTGTAGAGTGCCCCAACAACAAGAAGCTTGCTATGGGAGCACCCGAGCAGAGCTACATCTCTGTGTTTTCATTTAGACACAGAGCTGATGTTCGGCCCAACCCCCTCTCTCTTCTGATTGGCTAACTAACCTTGATTGACAGCCACGGGAGCCAATGGCTCCCCTGCTGTGTCTCAGCCAATCAGGAGGGAGAGTCTTGGACAGCCGAGGGACTGTGGACATCGCTGGACAGAGGGGGCTCAGGTAAGTATTAGGGGGTGCTAGGGAGGCTGCTGCACACAGAAGGCTTTTTATTTTAATGTATAGAATGCATTGTACCCCTACCCATTCACCTGGGGGAAAAGGTGTCAATAAAAAAACACACTACACAGGTTTTTAAAGTCATTTATTAGGCAGCTCCGGGGGTCTCTTTTGACTTCTCCACGCTCTCTGGCCTCTTCTCCCGCTGTCAGGTGTCTTCTGCTGGGCTCCTCCACTATCTTCTGCTCTTTTGCCAGCTCTTTAGCTAGCGGGTGCCCGGTCTTCTACGTCCTCTTCTGCCCTCCGGTCTTCTTTAAATATTGACTCAACGCTCTCTCTCGCTGTAATGCTGTGTGCATGGTGCGACCCCATGTCCTTATGACGTCACTGCCCCATCATGCCCCGGGCTGTGACATCATAAGAGGGCCGGGTTTACCGGATGACATCACCCGGTGACCATGCCCCATGCCAATATGTCATTGCACACCGCACACAGGGGATTACAGCAAGGGAGAGCGTCGAGTCAATATCGGAAGAAGAGCGGAGGGAAGAAGACGACAGAGAAGACCAGGCACCCTTTAGCAAAAGAGCAGGCAAAGGAGCAGAAGAAAGTGGAGGAGCCCGGCAGAAGACACCGGACAGCGGGAAAAGACACCGGACAGTGGGAGAAGAGGCCGAAGAGAGCGGAGAAGTCGGAAGAGACCCCCGGAGCTGCCTAATAAATGACTTTAAAAACTTCTGTGTGTGTTTTTTATTGAAACTTTTTCCCCCAGGTGAATGGGTAGGGGTACGATGTACCCCATACCCATTCGCATAGGGTGGGGGGGCCGGGATCTGGGGCCCCCTTATTAAAGGGGGCTCCAAGATTCTGATAAGCCTCCCACCCGCAGACCCCGACAATTAACGGCCAGGGTTGTTGGGAAGAGGCCTTTGTCTTCATCAACATGGGGTCAAGGTGCTTTGGTGTGGGGGGGGCGCAGGGCCCCCCTGCCCCAAAGCACCCACCCCCCATGTTGAGGGCATGCAGCCTGGTATGATTCAGGAGGGGGGCTGCTCGATCGTCACCACCCCCTTTCCTGACCAGCCGGGCTGCATGCTCGGATAAGGGTCTGGTATGGATATTGGGGGGACCCCCACGCCGTTTTTTCGGCGTAGGGGGTTCCCCTTAAAATCCATACCAGACCAAAGGGCCTGGTATGCTCTTTGAGAGGGAACCTATTTAGTTTTTTTTATAAAAAATTTGGCATGGAGTTCTCCCTCAAGAACATCAGAGCACAAGTCGCATGCCAAAGTCGGATCATGCAAGACAGCGATCAGACTAAGATCAAAGTCGGACCAAAGCAGTACAGAGAGCATTTTCAAAGTAAGACTGACATATGTCGGACCAGTTAAGATGGCTCTCATAGGGAAACATTGATTTTCACACATCATGCGACATGAGTTCCCAATGTTGGAGCGTTTATACCAGTGGCGGCTGGTGCGCAAAAAAAAAAACAATTGCAGCCTCACTGTGCCCATCAAATGCAGCCACAGTGCCCATCAAATGCAGCCACTGTGCCATGTCATCAATTGTCGCCACTGTGCCATGCCATCAATTGTCGCCACTGTGCCATCAATTGTCGCCACTGTGCTATGTCTTTAAATGCAGCCACTGTGCCATGCAACGCAGCCACTATGCCATCATTTATCGCCACTGTGCCCATCAATTGTCACCACTGTGCAATGCCATCAAAACGCAGCCACTGTGCCATCAATTGTCGCCAATGTGCCCATTAATTATCACCACTGTGACATGCCATCAAACGCAGCCACTGTGCCATCAATTGTCGCCACTGTGTCATCAAACGCAGCCACTGTGCCATCAATTGTCGCCACTGTGCCATCAATTGTCGCCACTGTGCCATGCCAAACGCAGCCACTGTGCCATCAAACGCAGCCACTGTGCCATGCCATCAAACGCAGCCACTGTGCCATCAATTGTCACCACTGTGCCCATCATGTGTCACCACTGTGCCATCAATTGTTACCACTGTGCCATGCCATCAATTGTTACCACTGTGCCCACATCAATTGTTACCACTATGCCCACATCAATTGTTGCCACTGTGCCCACATCAATTGTCGCCACTGTGCCCTTTAATTGTAGCCACTGTGCCCTTTTATTGTCACCACTGTGCCCTTTAATTGTCGCCACTGTGCCCTTTAATTGTCGCCACTGTTCCCTTCAATTGTCGCCACTGTGACCTGTAAAGTGCTGCCCCCTTGCCCCCCTGCCCGGCACTTACCTTTCTGGGGTCAGCCATCCTCCTTCCACGGTCCCTCGATGTCTTCTCCTGCCCTCAATGACACTTCAGCCAATCAGGTTACCGGTAACCAGAACCGGTGAACCTGATTGGCTGAGACGCCTGTCAGTCTTATCCAAGGAACGCACCCCCCGTGCGTCCCCTGGATAACTATTTGGAAGCCGATTACAGCCAGAGCCACTGGCTCTGAAAGGCACTTCCAAAGCCAACCAGCTGCCGTTATTCAGATGGCCAGGACTCACAAGGGGGCCAGCCAACTGAATAGTGGGAGGCAGCAACAATCTGTGTATTGTATTCAGTCGCGGTGCGAGTGGGGGGGGGGGGCGCTCCTGCGCCCTCTATGGATGCACCACCACTGGTTTATACACACACTAATTACAAGCAAACAGGTCACAAGTGAGGATGGTTACCTTTAATAGCCATTCAAACTGCTTTGTGTCAACTTGTGTGCATGTTATCAGGCCAAAATCACCAGGGTATGTAAACTTTTGATCAGGGTCATTTGGGTAGTTTCTGTTGCCATTATGATTTAAAAAGAGTAAACACATTTGATTCATAATAAAAGGCTTTAGCCTAACACTAACCACGAGTGAAAGAAATGCTTTTGTGTTATCATTCATATTCTCTGAAAAACAGCCAAGAAATCATAAATTCTGCCAGGATATGTAAACTTATGAGCACAACTGTATATAATGTGGTTTGAATGGAGCGCTTTATAATGAAGAGAGTGTATTTTAGGACGTCCAGCCAATGTTTATTCGTCAACAGTGCAAAGACGTAGAATTCAGCATTGTACAGCATGAAACCACTTTTTGCCTCCAGGCTCTGATGACAGTATTTATTTCCGGGCCTGGCTGGATACACAAAAAATAATTCATCTTCTGCTTTAATGATGCTACCCTGTAAAAGGTTATTTGTTTTTTATTGGCTGAATAGTATGGTATGGCTCTGCTGTGTAAAGTGAAAAAGAACTGAAGCATCAACACCAGTTCATTTCCCAGTTTGTTTTTCGTTCCAGGGATTATATATATATGTTCACAGATCTCAGCAGCAGGTAAGCAATTACATGCCATTAGTTCCAGAGGATGTTGGACTTCTGCAGGTCTGTAATGTATTTCTTTTTATTACCTTTAGTAATATAAAAAGCATAAAACTCACGGGGTCAGATTATTGAAGTACAGAAGCAAAATAAATGTGTTCTTAGTAAACATTTCATTGTGTGCAGGGGAATTTGAAATAAATATAAATTCTTTATGATTGGTTGTTTCAGTTTATGTTTTGATGCTATAATTATGATATGCGGCCATTACATTTAAATGAAGTTGTTTTTTTAAAGTTTGAATACATCTGACTGTAAACGATGCACAGAAATCTTCTGCATGAAGAGTCTAATACTTCTGTTAGGTTTCATTCACATGTGCGCCTAGGGGGCAACAAAAAGCATGAAGTTGAGCTCATGGGCGTCTACAGAACTTTTTTCCGTGTGGGGCATAATTTTAGGGTCTCTTTTCGAAAATGTCATGAAGGGGAGAGGCTTAGTATAGCCCATACAGACCCCCCTTTAGAGCAGGCCAGGGCAGGTCCCTTAAA